>NC_059114.1:69881644-70139144 GCF_020740685.1 Jaculus jaculus | reverse complement strand
TTCCTGAGACCCTACCTCGAAAAACCAAACCAAACCAAACCAAACCAACAAGCAAAAGGAGAAAATGAGAAACTTGGTTTCTCCCCCACCCTTCCTCCTTGTGCTAGGTTAAATCTAGGGCCTCATATGCTAGGGAAGCCTCTACTACAGAGAAACACCTACATCCCCAAGGAAATCACTCTTTGTTGAGACTTAAGTCATATTTAAAGGAGCTTTAAAAGAGGCAGGTGTGGTGACCCACGCCTGTAATCCTAGCACTTGGGTGGCAGATGTAAGAGGATCGCTTTGAGGTCCGGGTCAGCCAGGGACTGGTGTTCTAGGTCAGTCTGGGCTAGAGTGACAGTCTACCTGAAAAACAGAACAAACAAAACTTGGACATAAGCTCACATGTTATATCGATAAAATTTATTGCTTACAAACGACTGACAATTAATTATGACTTAGAGTCAGGATAAAGCAGTAACATATTTCAAAGACCTGGAGCTGGGGACTAATTGTTCAGTGACTGAGAGACTTTAAAATTTAGCTATATTTGATTATTTTTGTCATTTCACAATTAATATTTGATTTCTTCTCCCCCCCCCCTTTTTTTCTCTCTCTCTTTCATTTATTTTTTGTTTTTGGTTTTTTGCAAGGTAGGGTCTCACTGTAGTTTAAGCTGACCTGGAATTCACTGTGTAGTCTCAGAGTAGCCTCGAACTCATGGTGATTATCCTACCTTGAATTTTTATAAACAGTGCCTGTCTGTGCTTGTGGTGGAAACATCATGATGCCTTTTGTAATGATGGTATAATTGATATTTCCCTATTTTTTTTAAATCTATATGGTTTGGTATTTTTAAAAAATATTTTAATTAATTAATTAGACAGAGAAAGAGGGAGAAAGAGAGAGAATGGGTGCATCAGGGCCTCCACCCACTGCAAATGAACTCCAGATGTGTATGCCCCCTTGTGCATCTGGCTAATGTGGCTTTGCAGGCAAATGCCTTAACCACTAAGCCATCTGTCCAGCCCCCGTTTGGTACTTTTTAAAAATTTTTATTTATTTATTTGAGAGTGACAGAGAGAGAGAGAGAAAGAGGCAGATAGATAGAGAGAATGGGCGCACCAGGGCTTCCAGCCACTGCGAATGAACTCCAGACACGTGTGCCCCCTTGTGCATCTGGCTGACTTGGGTCCTGGGGAATTGAGCCTTGAACTGGGGTCCTTAGGCTTCACAGGCAAGCACTTAACCGCTAAGCCATCTCTCGTTTGGTACTTTTTTGAATCCACTTAACACCTATTATGTTAATAGAAAAAATGTTGACAAAAGGGTATATAATGTAGCTGTCAGATGTTGATTTGATGATTATGGCATTTAAGTTACCTGATTCTTATTGAACATCTTCTGTGTGTAAGAAAGTATCACAATTTCAGAAACAGGGTGTTACCTGTGATATAGTCAGTGACGTTTCAAAAAAAGGAAATTGAAGTGCCACTCAATGCCACATGAGAGAACTCAGCATAGCTCAGCAAAACTGACCACAGACACATGACTTCACATAGCTAGGTAAGAGCAACCATGCTGACAGGCAGACTCATAAGTAATCATAGAGTTTGGGCTGGAGAGATGCCTTAGTGGTTAAGGCACTTGCCTGTAAAGCTTAAGGACCCAGGTTTGATTCCCCAGTACCCACATAAGACAAATGCACAAAGTGGCTCATGTTTCTAGAGTTCATTTCCAGTGGCTAGAGGCCCTAGTGTTCCCATTGTCTCTCTCTGTATCTGCCTCTCTCACACACTCTCACTCAAATAAATAAAAATTTAAAAAAAGAGAAATCATATTTTCTGGGTGTAGTGGTTTATACCTTTAATCCCAGCACTTGAAGGGCAGAGGTAGGAATCATGGAATTTTGAGTATGCCTTATGATGCATCAGTTTAACTGATGCACATAATTTTTATTGAGGTATATAGACTCTTGGTTATGAAGAAAAATGGGATATGCAGGCTTGCTTTTACATGGTATAGCAAAAGCAAAGAGAGTGAGAATAGAGATTTATGTTATTTTTGCTGCTTGTTATTAAATGTATATGGGTATTTATTGTGTCATTTTATTTTATTTTGTATTTTCTTTCTTTTTTTATGAGAGAGAGGGAATGAATGGCCACTGCAGTCGAACTTAGACGTGTGTGCCACCTTGTGCGCATGTATGACCTTGTGCTCATGTGTCACCTGTGCGCCTGGCTTACCTGGGTTCTGGGGAGTCAAACATGGGTCCTTAGGCTTTGCAAGCAAGTGCCTTAACTGCTAAGCCATTTTTCCAGCCCTGTATTTTCTTTCTCTTTTGAAGCAAAGTGTCACTATTGCCCACGCTGACCTGTACCTCACTCTGGCAGAGGTTGGCCTTGCATTTGAAGTAATCCTCCTACCTCAGCTTTCTTACTGCTGGGAATAAAGGCATGTACCATCACCCCTGGCCTATTGTGTCATTTTAACTTAATAATAAAAAAATCCCAACTATGAGGCTTTTCAAAATAAAAAGTTGAGGAGGGTGGTCTTTTTAATATTTACTTATATCGATCACTTCTGGTTTTTTTTTTTTTTTTTTTTTGGTTTTTCAAGGTAGGGTTTCATTCCAGTTCAGGCTCTCCTGGAATTCACTATGTAGTCTCAGGGTGGCCTCGAACTCACGGTGATCCACCTACTTCTACTTCCCGAGTGCTGGGATTAAAGGCGTGTGCCACCATGCCCGTCTGTTTTTTTTTTTTTTTTCTTTCCCCCCCAGAGGTAGTGTCTCACTCTAGCCCAGACTGACCTGGAACACCCAATGATCCTCCTACCTTTGCCTCTCGAGTGCTATGATTAAAGGCGTGCGTCACCACACCTGGCCAATAACACTTCTCCTATTTCCTCTTTTTGTGTAATAAAGATGAATTGATGATACAGAAAAAGGGATTATAAAAATTATATCTCATCAACTTTTTTCTCCACTTTAATCAGGTCTTTTCTTATATAGGTTTTGATTGCATTTTAAAATCCTTCACAACAGTGCTAATTTATATGATGTGAGAACTTAGTGGTCAGGGATTTTCTACATTGAATTTTGTATAGCAGAATTTTTCTGTGTGTCTCAGATTGCTAGGCCCTACAAAGTGTCCATAAAGAAATAATTCTTTAGTCTTTATTTGGAGAGTCATAGTGCCAAAAAGTATGTATGTTAAAGATTTTAAGAAACAATATTAACAAAAGAAGCAAGCATTTTCCAGACATACTGATACAACTCTTTCTCTCACATCCAGTAACTTACGATATTCTTTTTTTTTTCAAATTTTTGTTTATTTTTATTTGAGAGTGACAGATGGAGAGAGAAAAGCAGAGAGAGAGAGAGACAGAGACAGACAGACAGACAGACAGACAGACAGACAGACAGACAGAATGGGCGCGCCAGGGCCTCCAGCCACTGCAAACGAACTCCAGATGCATGCCCCCTTGTGCATCTGGCTAACGTGGGTCTTGGGGAATAGATCCTTGAACCGGGGTCCTTAGGCTTCACAGGCAAGCGCTTAACCGCTAAGCCATCTCTCCAGCCCGATATTCTTATTATAGTGTTCTCAGGAATATACTTTGGAAAATGAAGAATATTAGTAAATGCTTTTGAAGGTTGAAGTCAGTGAATTATAAATATTTTATAATTTGATTGCAGCTTGTAAAGATGAATCATATAATCAAAATATGTGCAAGTTTTGGCCTTGTGTAATGGAAAGAACATGTTGTATTCAGAACCAAAGGAAGTTGGTTACTCTACAAGTGGCTTTGAGGAAGTAATTGGCCATCACTGTAGATTCCTGTATAACTGGCTTGTACGTGATTCGCAGACTCAGATCTGGAATAAGTATAGAGCCTGTGCATAGTTGGTGTTCATGCATAGACCTACCCTTGGACTATTTGAAGGTGGAGGTTTCTTTTGCAGCTTGGTGAGCATTTCTTATTACATGTGTGGGGCATGTTGAATCTTATAGGCTTTTTTTTTGAAAGCTGCTATACAGGTATCAGTAGGTTTTTATAATCAATGACATAATGTAAGCAATATTGAAATATTCTCCAAGAAATGATGATTCACATAATGGACCCAAGCAAAGTAAGTTTTCTGTAACTCAAAGATTTTTCTCTTCTATATTAAGTATTTTGGAGGGAAACTTAAAAACATTAATTCCCTTGGGCTGGAGAGATGGCTTAGCAGTTAAGTGCCTGCCTGTGAAGCCTAAGGACCCCGGTTCGAGGCTCGATTCCCCAGGACCCACGTTAGCCAGATGCACAAGGGGGTGCACACATCTGGAATTCTTCTGCAGTGGCTGGAAGCCCTGGTGTGCCCATTTTCTCTCTCTCTGCCTCTTTCTCTGTCTATTGCTGTCAAATAAATAAAAAAAAAAACCCAAAAAAATTAAAAAAAAACATTAATTCCCTCCATTATTTATCAGTGTTTTGAATGCAGTTTAACATTTTCCTAATTTCTAATTTATTATATTGTGGTAGTAGTGCTTGAGAATGCTTTGACATATGTAAACCCATTTATAGTTTTTATCACTGTTACTTCTTGTTCTAAATTCTTTTAACATAGCATATGATTAATTTATTTAAAAATAATTTTATTTATTTATTTGCAGAGAGAGAGAGAGACAGAATAAGAATGGATGTGCCAGGGCCTCTTGCTGCTGATGCACATGCCACTTTGTATGGCTTTACTTGAGTACTGAGGAATTGCAACTGGGCCAGCAGTCTGCTCTGTCTGGCTAAATGCATATACTATGCTCATCAACTGCCCAGTAAGCACTTCTCTTAATGTTCATACCCATATATTAATGCTATTCTCACTTTTGGTTAGAGAAGCTTCTCTTTTCAGATGGCAGTAACCTTGGGATGACTCAGAAGGCACCATGATGCTGAGTAGAAGTGACAGAGGAGTGCTCAGCACTGCAATATCTCTATCAAACCTTCCAAGGCTCAGGGTCCATTGCGGAAGAAATGGTGGAAAGAATGTAAGAGCCAAAGGCAGGATAGTACTCCTTACAACGTGCTCTTCTAGACACAAAATAGCCTGGATATCCATGACCTCACAGTGTCTGACACTATCTACACAAGACCATTGTAACAGGAGGAAAACATAATGACATCAAAATAAAAGAGAGACTGATTGAGAGGGGGAGGGAATATGATGAAGAATGAAGTTTCAAAGGGGAAAGTCAGGGGATGGAGGGCATTACCATGGGATATTTTTTATAATCATGGAAGTTGTTAATAAACAAAAAAATTGAAAATAAATCAAAAGAAAAAAGAGAGAAGGCTGGGGGAAAAAAAGATTGCCATTTTTACAATATTGATTATTCCAATCCAAGAACATGGGATGTCTTTCCATTTCCTAATGTCTTCTCCAAGTTTTGTCTTGAGTGTTTTAAAATTTAGGTTTATTCCAAGGTGCTTTTTTTTTTTTTTTGAGGCAAGTGTGAATAGGAATGATTCCCTGATTTTACCCTTAGCATGTGTATTGTTAGCATATAGGAAGGCTACTGATTTTTGTGTATTTATTTTGTATCCTTCTTCATTCCTAAAGGTGTTTATCAGCTTTAACAGTTTTCTGGTAGTCTTTAGTGTCCTTTAAATGTAGAATCATTGGATATGAACTTAAAAAATAATTTTATTTGTTAATTTGCAAGGGGAGAGAGAGAGAGAGAAGAGAAAGAGAAAATGGGTGTGCCAAGGCCTCTGGCCACTGCTGCAAATGAACTACAGATACATGTACCGCTTTTTGCATCTGACTTTTAAAAAAATTGTTTATTTAGTTTTTTATTAACAACTTCCATGATTGTAAACAATATTTCATGGTAATGCTCTCCCTCCACCTATTTTCTCCTTTGAAACTCCATTCTTCGTCATATCCTATCCCCCTCTCAATTAGTCTCTCTTTTACTTTGATGTCATGATCTTTTCCTCCTATTATGATGGTCTTGTGTAGGTAGTGTCAGGCACTGTGAGGTTATCGATGGATATCCAGTCATTTTGTCTCTGGAGGAGCACATTGTAAGGAGTCCTACCCTTCCTTTGGCTTTTACATTCTTTCCACCACCTCTTCTGCAATGGATCCTGAGCCTTGGAAGGTGTGATAGAGATATTGCAGTACTGAGCACTCCTGTCACTTCTTCCCAGCACCATGATGCTTTCTGAGTCATCCCAAGGTCACTGCCATCTGAAAAGAGAAGGTTCTCTACCAAAAGTGAGAGTAACATATAGGTATTAACATTAAGAGAAGTGCTTACTGGGTGGTTTGAAAAGCATAGTATATACATTTAGCCAGACAGAGGAGACGTTACAACTCTAGGGCTCATGACTACTCCTGTTTGTAGGTTTTCAGTATCAGAGATATATTCCCTCCCATGGAGCGGGCCTCCAGTCCAATTAGAGTGCAGTTGGTTTCCTCCATGACAGATGTGCCACTATTGCACCTGTTGGCTCATTTGGCCTTGCTGGCAAAATACAAGGCTTGCTGTGTCCACTGTTGAGTATCTTCACTGGTGATTTCTTGCTCTCCCATTGAACTTCATGTGCACCTGACTTTGTGTGTGTGTGTGGTTTTTCGAGGTAGGGTCTCACTCACTCATGCTGACCTGGAATTTACTATGTAGTCTTAGGGTGTCCTTGACTCTTGACAATTCTACTACCTCTGTCTCCTGAGTGCTGGGATTAAAGGCATGTACCACCACGCCTGGCTCTTCTGGCTTTTTATGTGGTATAGTAGACAGCTTCTGGTCACTGAGTTGAACTTTCAAACCAGGCACAGTTATGGAGGAAGGAAAATTTATTGAAGCTTACAGATTCAGGGGAACTTCCGTAGTGGCAGTAAAAGCTGGCCTGTTTCAGATCCAAGCAGTGAGAGAGAAGAGACACATGCCAAAACCAGCACCACAAACAGACACACTTCAGGGACATCAGGCAGAACCAGGCACTTTTTGTTTCTTTAGACTGGAAGTCTAAATCCACCACCATACCTTAGGAGTGGACTCTAGGGTCTGCCTTGTGACACCTCCTCCAGCCAGGTGGGTACATATCTAAATTATAAACTTTAATGAAATCCTAACTATATCGGGGGCCATCTATTTAAACTTCCATACATGGATACTGGGGAATCAAACCCAGGTCATTAAGCTTTGCTGTGAAGCACCTTAACTGCTAAGCCATCTCTCTAGTGCCTGGTCATGAAGTCTTTGTTAAAAAAGCTTGTTTATCTTCTGACCATGCAAAAGTTATTTGGTTGCTCTTTTTGCACTTAAAATGGAAGAATTTAATTTAATTTCTTCCTTCCTCCTTTACTCCCTCCCTCTCTCCCTCCCTCTTTTCCTTCCTTCTTTCCTTTTCTCTTTTTGGTTTTCTTTTCTTTCCTCCCTCCGAAGTATGGTCTTGCTCTAGCCCAGGCTGACCTGGAATTCACTATGTAGTTTCAGGGTGGCTTTGAACACTCACGGCTGTCCTCCTACCTCTGCTTCCTGAGTGCTGAGATTAAAGGCATGTACCACCACGCCTGGCTTGAAGAATTTAATTTCTGTGCTTGAATTATAATCGATATATACAATGTCTTTATTTATAATTGTTTTAAAGATTTATAACCTTAAGTGTGCATGCAGGTGTTTGAAATACCAAAAGTTTTATTTCCATATTGTTCAACAGAACTATATTTTTAAATAATATTTTAACATGCTATAATTTTAGTCATGTCTTGTTTCTTTTTTTTTGTTTGTTTGTTTTTGTTTTTTGAGGTAGGGTCTCACTCTAGCCCAGGCTGACCTGGAATTCACTATGGAGTCTCAGGGTGGTCTTGAACTCAAGGCAATCCTCCTACCTCTGCCTCCTGAGTGCTGGGATTAAAGACGTGTGCCACCACACCTGGCGTCTTGTTTCTTTTAAATTATTGCTATTCTTTCTAACATGGAAAGATGACATGATATATGGCAAATTACAGAAGCATTTTGTGGACAATAGCAAAGGGTAAGCTGGCTGGTCTTAGCAAACAGAGTAGATGGAACCCATACCTAGGTGATGGTAATGAAACTTAAGTGTCAAAGTCAATTTCTTTTTGTAGAATTCAAAATTAAGATGATCATATGTTAAGAACTGCTACAAGAGGGGACTCACATTGTCAGTTGTTTAAAATGTGGGGTGACATGAAACACTCAAGTTGTAAGTTGAGGGTAGAAGCCAAGAAAGAGTGTATTTATTATTTTATTTCTTTTTTGAATCAAGCTGTATTTCAGAATAAAATCATTAAGATTTTGTTTTTAGACATAACCTTAGTAGCTTCTGGAAAAAAAAATAGTGGCAATTGTAATATGTAATATAATGTGTGGTCTGCCAGCATGAAGAAATGTTAGCTATTGTTGCAAAACTGTGCTTGACATTTATGAAGTTCCTTTAAAAAAAAAACAAAACTTTAACAAAATCACTGATGTTAATGGCCACCCAAGAAGCTATCGTGATTAATGTTGATGGGCCCCAAAGAGCATTGGCAAGGCACAAACCCTGAATAGATCGAACATGAGTTTACCAAATATGGACTATTTATTTTTGTAGTGAGTTTATGGAGTCCATGTCTTTCCATAAGACTTTTTTGTGCTTTCCAGTTTTACCAAGTACTTGCTATGTGTTTGGTGTACACTTGTAATAACTTGTCTTAGCTCATTTAAATTCTCTTATAAAGAAGTTGATAATTGCTTGTCCTTCTGTTTTTTCCCCTTCTTTTCCTCACTGCTTTTAAATGTAGAAATAGGAAGTCATTACTTTGTTGTGGGACATTATTGCAAAGAGAGAGAGATAGGAGTGTCTTAATGGTAAGAGGAAAGTTCATTGTTGTCAGTGTCAACTCCTTGATAACTTGATTTTTTTTTACATTCTAAAAAAGTTTTATTTATTTTTATTTATTTGAGAGAGAGGAGAGAGAGGGAGAGAATGGGTGTGTCAAGGTCTTGAACCTTTGCAAACAAACTCCAGATGAATGAATGCACCACCTTGTGCATTTGGCTTACATGGGTTCTGGGAATTGAACTTGGGTCCTTAGGCTTTTCAGGCAAGCACCTTAGCCACTAAGCCTTCTTTGTAGCCCTGATAGCTATAGTTTTAAATGCTGTTCATCATTTTTTTTCTGGTTCATGGTTATTTTTATTACATGTCTCACTAAGTGTGTATCATGAAATGTACATAGAATGAATGTATTATGACAGTATTATTACTTTATTAAATACTACTGTATTTCCATAAAAAGTGGCCTGACCACTGTATTTCATTTTAAGCATGCTAGCTGTCTTAGCTTTTCAAGTTTCATTAAGTATAGCATGCTACAGGAATTTTTGATTGTTTACGCAAAGAGAGCCCTTCTGAATGTCGTTCTCACAAGAAGTTGTTTGGGCACTTCTAAGATGTCATCTCTCTAGATTTTTCTGATGTAGTTGGCTGATTGCTTTGTAAAGTCAAAGTCACTTTTTCTCTTTTTTGCCTTATTTTTCTTTGGTTCCTAAGTATCCCCTTCTTGGTCAAAGTTAATTTCTCTGTTCTGCATTATCTGCTGGGTGTTCATACCATTCATAGCGGTAGAGAAAAGCAAGGTGGTTCTGCAGAGATCTTGTTCTTAAGTGGATAGGCCTACTGTTGTGTGTGTGCCCCACCCTACAGCAAGAAGATTAAAATTATCTTCAATTGATATTTTATTTTATTTTTTAAATTATTTATTTATTTATTTGAGAGTGATAGACACAGAGAGAAAGACAGATAGAGGGAGAGAGAGAGAATGGGCGCGCCAGGGCTTCCAGCCTCTGCAAACGAACTCCAGACACGTGCGCCCCCTTGTGCATCTGGCTGACGTGAGTCCTGGAGAATCAAGCGTCGAACCGGGGTCCTTCGGCTTCACAGGCAAGCGCTTAACCGCTAAGCCATCTCTCCAGCCCTCAATTGATATTTTAATAGTTATGTGTATTCCTAGTCCACACTTCCCTCACTGAGCAAGATGTGCTGACCTTTTTCTTAGTTTGACTTGCTATTACTCTTACTTCCCGTTCAAGCTCCCCTTCTCTGTGCCCGTTTCCTCACTCCCCCCACTCTTTCCCCATCTGCTGTCCTCCTTTACTCCTGCTTTACTTTTTCTCCCCTTCACCCATCCTCCTTTTCAGCACCAATATTATTCCAGAGTTAGTTCTGTAAAGTTGAATGAATTTTTTACTTATTTGGCAATTATTTGTTAGCAGTGTGTTAATTGGTAGAAATTCAAAACCTTTGAAAACCTTGAGACATTATAAATGAGCTCTTGTTATCCATTGTGATTTAACATATGAGATCTCTTATAACAGACCCTGTTGCCTGGGACACAAAAGTTACCTGAGTTATGACCTAGAGCCCTATGTCTAAGAACAGGACAGCCACAAAGTAGCAGTTCCCTCTTAGGACCTGGTAGCAACAGGGGCCTTTTGTATTTCCCACTCCTCATTGCCTCTGTAACTTCTTTCATACATAGACATACATAGTTACATAAAGTATGACTTGAAAACTTATAAAAAGCAAGAAGCTTTCTTTGTTCTTTGAATTTGCCGAGTCACTCTGTGGCTTCATCCCCAGCCTGTGGCATGTATCACTCTCCCAGTGAACCCTTAACTCTGAGGACATCATCTCAGTACCTCTCCCTTACTTCTATCACTTTCATAATGTTAAAATTCATTTTGTTTTTCTTACATTTAAAAAATGAACACCTTTAATGCCAGCACTTGGGAGGCTGAGGTAGGAGAATTGCTGTGAGTTTGAGGCCAGCCTGAGACTCCATAGTGAATTCCAGGTCAAACAAGCAAACAAAGTCACCTGTATTTATTTATTGCTAATGCTCATAATTTTTAGCAGATGTTTTGTAGGCTTTAAAAGTACTTCTGGGGCTGGAGAGATGGCTTAGTGTGAAGCCTAAGGACCCTGGTGTGAGGCTTGATTCCCCAGGACCCATGTCAGCCAGATGCACAAGATGGTGCATGCATGTGGAGTTTGTTTGCAGTGGCTGGAGGCTTCTATCTATCTGCTTCTTTCTCGCTCTCTATCTGTCTGTTACTCTCAAATAAATAAAAACAAGGGCTGGAGAGATGGCTTAGCGGTTAAGCGCTTGCCTGTGAAGCCTAAGGACCCCGGTTCGAGGCTCGGTTCCCCAGGTCCCACGTTAGCCAGATGCACAAGGGGGCGCACGCGTCTGGAGTTCGTTTGCAGAGGCTGGAAGCTCTGGCGCACCCATTCTCTCTCTCTCCCTCTATCTGTCCTTCTCTCTGTGTCTGTCACTCTCAAATAAATAAAAAAAATTTAGAAAAATAAATAAATAAATAAATAAAAACAAAACAAAACAAAATTTAAAAAAGTACTTTCTAGCTGGGCGTGGTGGCGCATGCCTTTAATCCCAACACTTGGGAGGTTGAGGTAGGAGGATTGCTCTGAGTTTGAGGTCATCCTGAGACTATGTAGTGGATTCTAGGCCAGCCTGGGCTAGAGTGAGGCCCTACTTCAAAACAACAACAACAACAAAAGTACTTTCTAAACTGGAGAAATGGCTCAACCATTAGGGTGCTTGCCTGCAATGTCTAACAATCTGGGTTCAGTTCCCCAGTACCCATGTAAGGCCACATGTACAAAGTGGTACATGCATCTGGAGTTCATTTGTAGTAGCTAAAGGCCCTGGCACACCCATGTTCTCTCTCTCCTCTCCCTTTCTCTCCTTGCAAATACACACACACACAGACACACACACATCCTTTTTTTTTTTTTTTTTTTTTAATTTTGGTATTTTGAGATAGGGTTTCACTCTAGCTCAGGCTGACCTGGAATTCCCTATGTAGTCTCAGGGTGGCCTTGAACTCTCAGCGATCCTCCTACCTCTGCCTCCCGAGTGCTGGGATTAAAGGCATGTGCCACCACACCCGGCAATAAAATATTTTTTAAAACATTATTTTTATTTATTTTTAATTTTTTAAATATTTTATTTGTTTATTTGAGAGAGAGAGGGAGGGAGGGAGGGAGGGAGGGAATAAGAATGGGCATGCCAGGGCCTGCAGCCACTGTAAACGCCCCTTGTGCATCTGGCTTACATGGGTCCTAGAGAGTCGAACTGGGATCCTTTAGCTTTGCAGGCAAACACCTTAACCACTAAGCCATCTCTCCAGCCCAAAAATGTACTTTTGAGCTAGGTGTGGGGGCACACGCCTTTAATCCCAGCACTCGGGATGCAGAGGTAGGAGGTTCTCCTCAAGTTTAAGACCACCCTGTGATTACATACTCAACTCCAGGTCAACCTGGGCTAGAGTGAAAACCTATCTTGAAAAAAAATTAAAAGTACTTTTGGGCTAAAGAGATGGCATAGTGGTTAAAACACTTGTCTGTAAAGCCTAAGGATCCAGGTTCACTTCCACAGGACCTACATAAGCCAGATGCACAAAGTGGCACATGAATCTGGAGTTGGTTTTCAGTGGTAACAGGCCCTGGTGTGCCTATTTTCTCTGTGTCCTTTTCAAATAAAAAGAAATAAAATATACATAAATACATACATACATAAAACATGCTTTCCTTTGATAGTAGAATACAATTTTGATACTTTGATTAGCCATCTTAAATCTTTTGATGACTATGGAGAGAATTAAATCCAAGAAAAGTTAATAATAACTGAGTGCTCCCATTTAATTTGAATTACAATCTTTTGTAATTCAAGAAAGATAGGTACAAAAAAAGAAAAAAAGAAAAGAAAGATAGATACAGATACCACTTTCTTCAGATGGTGTGGGGGCCGAGTCCAGGACCAGTTACTCTTCAGATTCATTTTAGACTGAATTCTGCCTGTCAGCGAATCATTCCTTTGCACTCAGTCCAAAGCTGCCTCTCTGATCTGTAATGGTACATGTTTTATAATGCTTTGTATTTGCCCTTAACATTGAGTATGCTTTTAGAATTGTATATTTTATTTTATTTTACCATTGAACTTTTTTATTAACAACTTCCATAATTATAGATAATAAACCATGATAATCCCCCCCACACTTTACCCCTCACAAATCTGCCCTTCACCATATCCCCTTCATTTTGAGTCATCCCAGTGGTTATTGCCATCTGAAAAGAGAAGCTTCTCTAACCAAAAGTGATAGTAGCATTAGTATATGGGTATGAACATTCAGTAAAGTGCTGACAAGGCAGTTAGGTGAGCACAGTATATGCATTTAGCCAGATAACAGCAGGCATTATTTCCCTAGGGCTCATGACCTCCCCTGCCATAGGCTTTTGACTAAGTTTTCACTATCAGGCATGTTTTCTCTCCCATGGAGTGGGCTTCCAGTCCAATTAGAGAGCAGCTGGTTTCCCTATAACAGACATGCCACTATTGTACCAGTTGGTACATTTTGTGTGGCTGGCCAGTCTTCAGGTTTGTAATGTTCACTACTGTTTACCACCACTGATGACTTCTCTCTCCCATAGGGCTGCATATAGCATAGCTTTTTTCAGCCTTCTGTCACCTGGTCCACAGGGAAGAGGTTTTAAGTTCAGCTCCAGCTTGACTTCTCAGTGGCCTGTAGCCTAAGCATGGGGAGTCTTCAGCAGTAGGCTCTTACCGTCTAGTCATAGGGTGACCAAGAGCCTTGACAATGGCCTGTAATGTTTTGGGGACATCAGAGACCTCCCTGGTTAACTACTCACTAGAAGGTATCACATCCCTGGCCCTGAAATTTTTCTAGTTAACAAACTATGGCTTCTGGGTGTGCAGTTTTCCAAATAACTAGGCTTCCATATGTTTTATGCATACCATTTTAAATTTTATTAACCTTCCTCCCACCTTTTTCTATTCAATCCCTTCCTCTGACCTCACTTAGGCCATTGTACCTTCAGTAATCTGTTCATTGACTTACTTATATACTATACCTTCCCTGTAAGTTCCCCCTCCTTCCCTCCCTTACAGCCCCTTCCTAGCTTGCTGGCCTGTGCTACTGAAAGTGGAACTTTTTTATTGAGAGTTAGGTCATGTAGTTGTAAGGGTGAAAGGAAATTTCCCCTTGGCCTTTTGAAGGCTCAGTGGCTTAAACTGATGATAAACCACTAAAAAAAAAAAAAAAAAAAAAAGGAAAGAAAGCATGGCATACAAATTTATTAAGCAAAAAGGTACAATCACAGTATGGGAGAACCTCACAGGAGTGTGATTTTTCCACTAGCCCAACAAAATTTAGAAACTTATACACCCATTATTTTATAGGTATAATGGATAATAGGTAATTCATGCCATTTTTAGGGAAGCAGTAAATGACTTGGGGGTGAATTCAGGGAGCAACAAATCCCTATAGTGGCCTGGGATGAAGTCTGAGTCTGTTGCATTTCGTGAACAGACAATGGGGCCTAACTAATTCTCTGTTGGATAGAAAGGGAAGGACATAGGGGGAGGGAGGGCATTACCATGGGATATTTTTTATAATCATGGAAGTTGCTAATAAAAAGAAGAAAAAGAAAGGGAAGGACCTAGTGTATGACAAAACTCACTTCAGGTATATTGACAAAGCTTAATTTTGCCTGGTGAGTGAAAGAAAGTTCAGTAAGAAAATGAAGGCAAAGCCAGGCGTGATGGCGCACGTCCTTAATCCCAGCACTTGGGAGGCAGAAGCAGGAGGATCACTGTGAGTTTGAGGCCACCCCGAGACTATATAGTGAATTCAGGACAGCTTGGGATACTGTGCAATGCTACCTTGAAAAACTTAAAAAGGAAAAAAAAAGAAAATGAAGGCAGTTTTTATCTTCTAAGCATATGGAGCTTTACATGATGTCTACTGAGGGGGGTGAATCAAGTGAGGGGTGAGAGCCATCTTGATTCTGGAGTAGGTTCTAATGTGTCCCTCAGCATGTTTCAAGCATCAGTCTTTGGGATATTGTTTTTCTTCTTTCTTTTCTTCTTCTTCCCTCTTCTTCCTTCTTCCTTCTTTCCTCCCTCCCTCCTTCATTCCTTCTTTGGTTTTTGAGGTAGAGTTCTCACTCTAACACAGGCTGACCTGGAATTCACTATAAAGTCATGAGTCTCAGGGTGGCCTCATGGTCTTTATCAGACTGAGAAATTTCCCTTGTCTTTGTAGAATGTTAAAAATCTGTAAAGTATGTATTCCTTGTTAACTGAGCAGTATGCATATTTCTTAATTATTGTAGTTTCCTGTAGTAATTAACTCAAAGTTTATTGGTGTATGGCCATTTTTTTGTTTGATTTAAATTTTTTTTTTCAAAAATTTTTTTTATTAACAACTTCCATGATTGTAAAAAATATCCCATGGTAATGCCCTCCATCCCCTGACTTTCCCCTTTGAAACTCCATTCTCCATCATATCCCCTCCCCCTCTCAATCAGTCTCTCTTTTATTTTGATGTCATAATTTTTTCCTCCTATTATGATGGTCTTGTGTAGGTAGTGTCAGGCACTGTGAGGTCATGGATATCCAGGCCATTTTGTGTCTGAGGGGAGCACATTGTAAGGAGTCCTACCCTTCCTTTGGCTCTTACATTCTTTCCGCCACCTCTTCTGCAATAGACTCTGAGCCTTGGAAGGTGTGATAGAGATATTGCAGTACTGAGCACTCCTGTCACTTCTTTCCAGCACCACGATGCCTTCTGAGTCATTCCAAGGTCACTGCCATCTGAAAAGAGAAGATTCTCTACCCAAAGTGAGAGTAGCATTAACATAAGGGTATGAACATTAAGAGAAGTGCTTACTGGGCAGTTTGATAAGCATTTAGCCAGACAGCAGCAGACTTTACACCCCCAGGACTTGTGACTACCCCTGTTTTAAGTTTTCAGTATCAGAGATGTATTCTCTCTCATGGACTGGGTCTCCACTCCAATTAGAGGGTAGTTGATTTCTACCATGACAGACATGCCATTATTGCACCTGTTGGCTCATTTGGCCTGGCTGGCCAAATATAAGGCTTGCAGTGTCCACTGTTGAGTATCTGGTGATTTCTCTTTCTCCCATTGAATGGCATGCAGAATGGCTTCTTCCAGCTTTCTGTCAGATGGTCTACATGGAGAAGGTTATCAGCTCAGTTCCAGCAGGATTTCTCAGTGGCCTTGCAGCCTAAGTATGTGGAGTCTTCAGCAATAGGGTCTTACCATCTATTCCTGGAGGGAAACCAAGGGCCTTGGCAATGGCCTATAATGTTTTGGGGGTGTCAGGGTCCTCCCTGGCCAACAACTCACTGGAAGGTATCCCATCCCTGGCACTGAAAATTTTCTAGCAACAATCTACAGCTCCTGAGTGTTCCATTGTTCAAAAAAGTAGGTTTCCATATGATTTATTTATATTCTCTTAGATTTTGATTAGCCCTCCCTCCACCTTTCCTTTACTCAATCTCTTCCCCTGACCTCCCATTGGTCCTTTTCACCCCCATTAATCTGTTCTTCTACTTACATATATATAATATCATCCTATTAAGTGCCCCCTCTCTTCCTTTCTTTTCCATTTTTTTAATTCTTTTTAAAAAATTATTTTATTTTTGGGCTGGAGAGATGGCTTCATGGTTAAGCATGTGCCTGTGAAGTCTAAGCACCCAGGTTCAAGGCTTGATTCTCCAGGACCCACATTAGCCAGATGTACAGGGGGCATATGCATCTGGAGTCCTTTTGCAGTGGTTGGAGGCCCTGGTGTGCCATTCTCTCTCTCTCTCTCTCTCTCTCTCTCTCTCTCTCTCTCTCTCTGCCTCTTTCTCTATCACTTTCAAATAAATAAATGAAAATAAACAAAAAATTATTTTATTTTTGAGAGAGAACGAGCCTGGGCATGCCTGGGTGTTTCAGATGCTGTGAATGAACTCCTGATGCATGCACCCCCTTGTGTGCACGTGCAACATTGCATGCTTGCATCACTGTGTCTGGCTATGTGGGGCCTGAAGATTTAAACATGTGTTCTTAGGCTTCGTAGGCAAGTGCCTTAACTGCTAAGCTGTGTCTCCAGCTCTGCATATGGTTGTTTTAATTTGGCTGATGTACTTTCATAGCTCATTATTAAAAACACAGTGACTTAGCTGGGGGTGGTGGTACATGCCTTTAATCCCAGCACTTGGGATGCAGAGGTAGGAGGATGTCTGAGAATTGGAGGCCCCCCTGAGACTACTTAGCGAATTTCAGGTCAGCCTGAGCTAGAGTGAGACCCTTCCTTGAAAAACAAAAACAGGGCTGAAGGGATGGTTTAGCAGTTAAGGTGTTTGCCTGCAAAGCCAATGGACCTAGGTTCAATTCCCCAGGACCCATGCTAGCCAGATGCACAAGGGGGTGCATGCACCTGGAGTTTGTCTGTAGCTGCTGGAGACCCTGGTGTCCCTGTTCTCTACCCCCCCCCATTCCCTGTCAAATAAATAAATAAAAATAAAAAAAATAAAAACAGAGAAACAACCAAAACACAATGACTTGACCTATTTTTTTTTTTTTAGAAGTTTTGAGACAATTGAACCTTTACGAGGCTTTCACTAGATATCTCAACAATTATTCATTTGTTGTCGTGTATGAACAGGGCTTATATAGCCTGAGACAAAAAGTACAAGTCAAAATCGTTAGCTTCTCTAGCCAAATTCTGACTTTGTGTGAGCCAGCTGTATTGTTCTGTGAGTGGCAGGCCCATGCCATAGGCAGCATATGCCATTACTGTTGTGTTCTTGTTCTGATCCTATGAGAATGGAATGTGATCTGTCATACATACTGCCAGAGGAGCGCTCAGAGGAATGATCGTGACTAGCTGTCCATGTCTTATGTCACTGGTGTTATGGGAGAATGCCTATCTGTGAATAAAAGCTATTAGTGCATTCCCTTAACTGTTTTTTGATTTGTACTATTATCTCTTTAAATGATTCTTTCAGTGTTCTGAAGGCAGAATACTTTGTACCTTTTAATGTCTCTATAGCTTCTTTCAGTCCTCCAGGAAAAAAGAGCTAATATAGAAAAGTAAAGAACAAAATTATTATAGTCAAACTATAAATCTGTATTTCAAAATTCTTTTTTGAGGGGGGCAGGGGGTTCAAGGTAGGGTTTCACTCTAGCCCAGGCTGCCTTGGAATTCAGTATGGAGTCTCAGGGTGGCCTTGAACTCATGGCGATCCTCCCACCATTGCCTCCCGAGTGCTGGGATTAAAGGCGTGAGCCACCACATCTGGCACCAAAATTCTTTTAGAAATAATCTTTCTTCCCAGTGCAGTAGTGCACACACATAATCCCAGCATTCTGCAGATGGAGGCAGAATGATTGTTGTGTGAGGCTAGCCATGACTACGCTGCAAGTTTAAGGCCAGCATTGACTACATAGTGAGACATACAGAAATACAAACAGAAAAGAAAGTACACCTTCCTCAGTGGTTGGTATTACAGAGGAGATTAACATGCTAAAAACCTCTGTTTAATAAAAATTGTATGAGATATTTGTATACAATAGATGGTCAAAACATGACAACAATAGACAGCGTGAGTCACTTTAATGGAGGAAAGGAATGAGTCTGTAGAATAAGGAAGAATTCATTTTTGGCAGCTGTTTTGTTGGCATGGTGCTAAAGCTTGTTTTCTCCCCAACAAGGTCAGGATTTGCTGTAGGAGGGTTTCTGCAAGGCTCCTAATCGTTATAAGGTTATTTTTATGAGAGATCTTGCTGTATTGGCAACATTTAATCCTCTGTGGGTAGACTCTCTTTTATTATAGTTCATATTATGACATGTTGCTTTTCCAGTTATAAACTAGAAAGTTTCTGTCAATTTAATATAAAGAACACAGGTGTAGTGCATGTTGGGCATGAATTCTCCCAACTGAGCTACATTGCCAGCCCATTGCGATATGTCTGAATTGTGATTTTGAATGCATCCTTTTTTTTTTTTCTATTGGTTAGTTGATGTTTTTCACAATATTTCCCCCCCCAGAAGTAATGTAAGTACAGCTTGTGTTATTATGCATGAACATTTGTATTAACTCTTGCAATTGAGATTTAAATATAAAATAAATAACCTTTTAGCCTTTCAGAAATAATATGGCTGTAAGACATCTATATAATGTAACAGCGAAAGATTAATTCTATATAGCGCTTGCCCTTTCTTGACGTTCCAGTATGTGCTAAGGTCATGGTAAGAGGGAAGTGTAAGGATAACCGTAGTGGGGATGAATTTGCAACATCTGTAGCAGTTTTAGCATTAAGGGAGGATTGTTTGTGCTGTTTGTCTACATAATTTAAAGCTGCTTCTCTGGATACACATCATATCTAATAGATTCAAAGCAATTTACAACCTTGGCCCATGAAATCTTTCAGCAGTTTCTGTTTTTTGCTACTTCATGTTAAGACTGATTTCGTGTCATTAAACCGATATAGTGAACTAGTTTGGCTGGTAGACATATTTTACTGCAGCAGTCACTCCCTTTTGATCTTATCAAAACGAGCCATAGTCACTTACTGATAGGGTGTGCTATCTTGATGAAAGAGGAACCCTGAGTAGCTTGATGTGTGAAATTACTTATGTTGTCTCTATTTACAACTGTTAATTCCCAGGAAAACAGGTGTCTTTGTATTATATGGCTTACTGGAATTTAAACCTTCTTCTTTTAAAAATTTAACAATATGTCAAAATCTGCAGTTATCCAATGTCATTTCTATGTTTTCAAAAGTATTTACACATATATAGGTGTGTAGGTGGCTTAGGGTAACCCTTTGAGGAATAATTTCCTAGAAAATTGTACATAAAGAATATTTGACTATGTTTAACTCATTTCCTTGCAATAAGTAATTATTTTTTTGTAGCAATTCACATAATGAATAAAAATGTTACTGTCATCGACTTTTGACAATGCATTCATTAAGATATAATTCAAGCCAGGCATGATGGCACATGCCTTTAATCCCAGCACTAGGGAGGCAGAGGTAAGAGACTCACCATGAGTTTGAGGTCACCCTGAGAATAATACATAGCGAATTCCAGGTCACCCTGGGCCAGAGTGAGATCCTACCTTGAAAAAACAAAAAACAAGAACAACAACAACAACAACAAAAAACCCCAAAAAGTAATTAGATGGCTATACAACTCTGTGAATACTGTTAAGTACTGAACTATATGTATTAAAATAATAAGTTTTATATTATATGAATTATTTCCTTTTTTTTCTTTTGGTTTTTCAAGGTAGGGCCTTACTGCAGCCCAGGCCGACCTGGAATTCACTCTGTATGCTCAGGGTAGCCTAGAACTCATGGCAACCCTCCTATCTCTGCCTCCTGAGTGCTAGGATTAAAGGCCTGTGCCATCACACCCTGCTTCATCTATCTACTTTTTAGAACAAATTCATCATCTCACAAGGAAACCTTATCTCCCTAGTATGCATGCCTTTACCCCAGCCCATGGAAACCAGTTATCTTCTCCTTATTACTTTTTATTGGTTTTCAGGTAGGGTCTCACTGTGGTCCAGGCTGACCTGGAATTCACTATGTAGTCTCAGGCTGACCTCCAACTCACAGCGATCTTCCTACCTCTGCCTCCTAAGCTCTGGGATTAAAGACATGTGCTACCATGCTCAGATTCCTTATTACTTTTTTTTAAAAAAAATATTTATTATGAGAGCAAGAGAGTGGGAAAGAGGTAGATAGAAAGAATGCGCGTGCCAGGGTCTTCAGCCACTACAAATGAGCTCCAGAAGCATGCATCACTTTGTGCATCTGGCTTACTTGGGTCCTGGGGAATTGAGCCTGGGTTCTTTGGCTTATGCAAGTAAGTGTCTAAACTGCTAAGCCATCCTTCCAGCCCTCCTTATTACCTCTTGAATTTTAAAATAATGCACTGAAAGTGAAACAAATAATAGTTTAGTAGTATTTATTCTTCATGTTAATTGTGCGGTCACATGCTATGTGCATTAAATAATTCTTTTAGTGAATAACTAAGGTTTTATTTTCTTTCTGTTGCAAATATAGTTATTACCACTTTGTGTTGATTGTGTGTGTTATGTGTGCATATTCATGTATGAATGCAGGTATATGCATGCCATAGCACATGTGTGGAGGTCAGAGGACAACCTTGAGTGTCCATCCTTGCCTTCTGCTGATTTGAAGCAGGGTCACTTATAGCTTGCCACTGCATTCACATGTTAAGCTGGCCCACAAGCTTCCAGGGATTCTCTTGTCTTTACCGTCCATCTACTCTGGGATTACAGTTGTTTATGCCACCAAGTCTAGTATTATGTGGGTTCTGGGAATCTAAATTCAGGTACATACACTTGCATGGCATGTGAGTTACCCACTGGGCCACCTCCCCAGCCCAGTGTTCACTTTAGCACAGTGGTATATCAATCAATACTTGTCAAATCTTTTTCTTTAACTTTTTTTATTGACAACTTCCATAAATATAGACAATAAACCATAATTCCCTCCTCTCCCCCACTTTCCCCTTTACAAATCCACCCTTCATCATATCCTCTTCCCCCTCTCAGTTAGTCCCTTTTTTTATTTTGATGTCATTATTTTTTTCCTCATTAGGAGAGTCTTGTGAAAGTAGTGCCAGGCTTGTCTGGAAGACTACATTGTAAACAGTCCTGTTCTTCCTTTGGCTTCTACAGTCTTTCCGCCTCCTCTTCTACAGCAGACCCTGAGCCGTGGAAGTGGTGCTAGAGATGTGTCTGTGGTGGTGAACACTCCACTGTACCTTCTTCTCAGTGCTGTGGTGCATTTTGAATCATCCCAGTGGTCACCATATGAAAAGAGAAGTTTTTCTAATCCAAAGTGAAAGTAGCATCAAAACATGGGTATGAACAATCAGAAAAGTGCTATGGGGCTGGAAAGATGGCTTAGTGGTTAAGTTGCTTGCCTGCAAAGCCTAAGGACCTAGGTCCGATTTCCCATTACCCATGTAAGACACATGCACAAGATGTGTCTGGGGTTTGTTTGCAGTGGCAGAATGGGGTGTGACCATTCTGTCTATCTCTCCAATAAATAAAAAAAGAAAAATGCTTACAGAGCAGTTTAGTGAGCATAATTTTTGCATGTAACCCAGGAATTATTCCTCTAGGGCTCATGATCTTTCCTGCCATAAGCTTTTGACTCGGTTTTCAGTACCAGGCAAGTATTCCCTTCCATGCAGAGGCCTCTATTCCAATTAGAGAGTGGTTGGTTTTCGTCATAACAGACATGTCACTATTTGTACTAGTTGGCTCATTTGGCTTGGCTGGCCAGTCTTGAGGCTTGCAATGTCTGCTGTTATTTACCACCATTGATGACTTCTCTCTCACATAGAGTTCCATGCAGCATAGCCATTTCCAGTTTTCTTTCTGCTGGTCCACAAAGAGGAGGTTTTCAGCTCAGCTCTAGCTTGATTTCTCAATGACATTGCAGCTCAGGCATGGAAAGTCTTCATCAGTAGGGTCTTAGCTCTATTTCTGGTGGAAAACTAAGAGCCTTGGAAATGACCTATAACGTTTTGGGGGCATCAGGGACCTCCCTGGCCAACAACTCACTGTAAGGTATCCAGTTCCTGGCATTGAAATATTTCTAGTAACAATCTATGGCTTCTGGGTGTGCTGTTATCTAATGAAGTAGGTTTCCATATGGCTTATTCATAACATCTTAAATTTTGATTAACCCTCCACCTACCCTTCCTTTATTCAATCTCTTCCCCTGACCTAAGGCTATTGCACCCCCAGTAATCTGATCACTTACTTACATATGTATAATACCCTCTCCTTAAGTTCTCCCCTCTCTTCTCCCTCCCAAATCTTTTTAGTGTGATTCTTGTTGCATCTTTATTTATTTATTTTTTTGAAAACGAGATAAATGCTTCTTTTGTTTAGTTTCTATGTTGGGATAAATACAATAAACTTGACTTTTTTTTTTTCTTTTTCTTTGCTTGGTTTTTGGAGGTAGAGTCTTGCTCCATTCAAGACAGACCTGGAAATCACTATGTAGTCTAAAGGTGGCCTCAAACTCATACTGATTCTCCTACCTCTGCCTCCTGAGTGCTGGGATTAAAGGCGTGTGCCACCATGCCCGGGTTACTTTTTTTTTCTTTGCTTAGAATTTCTTTTCTTCTTTATATGAATAAATATTTAGTAGTAATAATAAAAGTTATACGTTGTAGTCATATTCACATTGTTGGCAGAAAACACCCAGCCAAGAGCAGCTTGTAGGAAAAAATAGGTTTATTTTGGCTTAACGACTGGAGAGGAAACTCCATGGTGGCAGGGGAAATGATGGCATGAGCAGAGGGTGGACATCAGCTCCTGGCCAACATCAGATGGGCAACAGTAGCAGGAGAGTGTGCCATATACTGGCAAAAGGAAACTGGCTATAACACTCATAAGCCTGCCCTCAATAATACATTGCCTCCAGGAGGATTCAATTTCCAAGAAGTCCCCCTAGTTTTTCTAATTCTCAATGATGTTCAGGCATTCCCATAGTCCAAAGTCTTTTGACTGAGCTGTAATAACAGCAGCAACAACAACAACAACAACAACAACAACAAACCTATAATGGCACAGAATAAACATTTACATTGCAAAGATGTCATTGGGCAAAGAAATATTCAACTAATACAAGATTTAAACAGGGCAAACATTAAACACTGTAGTTCCAAGTACAACAACTCTAACCAGTAAAAGTCTTTGGAGTTCCAATTCTGCCCCTCCAGCTAGGCTGCTCATATAGTCTTGGAAAACTTCATCCAGTGCCAACAGCTCTCCTTGCCAGCCATCCCATAATCCTGGCATCTTCACTGAGTCTCTACTGCAACACATGGTACATCCTCATGGCTCCATTGGGTCTTCATGCAGGTAATCCAACAAGTCTGCCTCACACTGCCCGTGGCCATTTCCAAAATACAAAACTGTGTTGCAAATTCAATGATCCTCTCTTTACTGCATTTGTTATACTCCACAATACCAGGTGGTCTGCCAGGTTTTTAATCCAGTGGGAAACAAAGCAGACTGAAGACTAGGACACTCCTTCTGCACTCAGGCCCCTTCAAAAGAGTCTGCGTTCTTCTTGTTATTCCAGCGCAGCTGGCCCAGTCTCAGAGGTTGAAATCTCTCAAACGGTTGCAGCTGAATGGGCAGCAGTTTCATGTGCTGTATCTTTCTGTTCATAGCAGTCCATTTCTACACGGTGCAGCCCTGCACAAGTTCTCATGACACAGGTATAACAGCAAGCCTCTCACACAAACTGCTTTTAGTCCAGTTCCTACAAAGCTCTTTCTCACCCTCATAAGCCTAACCTCACAGCCCATAGTTTTTACTGCATTCAGGTCTTTCAACTCTGACCAGAATAATCCATTAGGTTATACTTACAGCACTGCAAGGTGCCTCTTAGGTGAAGATTTCAAATTCTTTCATATTCCTTCCTCAAAAATTAGCTCCAAAAGTCAAAAGCCACACACTCCGGTGTCTAGTAGCAATGATCCCACTTCCAGTACCAACTTTACTTTTGCACTCAAGTTCACAGTGCTGGCTGAAAACACCCAACCAAGAGCAGCTTATGGGGACAAAAAAAAAAAAAAAAAAAAAAAAAGGTTTATTTTGGCTTACAGACTCGAGGGGAAGCTCCATGATGGCAGGGGAAACAATGACATGAGCAGAGGGTGGACATTACCTCCTGGCCAGCATCAAATGGACAACAGCAATAGGAGAGTGTGCCAAACATTGGCAGGAGGAAACTTGCTATAATACTCATAAGCCTGTCCCCAGCAATACATTGCTTCCAGGAGGATTCAGCTCCCAAATTGCATCAGCTGGAGGCAAAAGCATTCAGAACACATAAGTGTATGGGGGACACCTGAATCAAACCATCACATTATGTTTAAAATAAACTGCTATTTTTTTCAAACTTAGAACACTGCCCTACTCACAAGCAGTTTACATTTATTTATTTATTTTTAGAGAGATAGAGGCAGAAAGAGAGAGCGAGCGAGCGAGCGGGGTACCCAAGTCTTCTAGCCACTGGAAACGAACTCCAGATACTTGTTGTGCCTTGTGCCTTTGACTTCATGTGGGTACTGGGGAATCGAACCTATGTCCTTTGGCTTTGAAGGCAAATGCCTTAACTACTAAGCCATCTCTCCATTTATTATACATTTATTCACTAGAGCAAATTCTTCTGTTTCTGATTTATTGTGTCACTTTGGGTACTTAATTGTTTGTATGACCAATGGATTAATAATTACAATAATGTTTTTATATTGCCAGCTTAGTCTAGTGTGACTGGCTTAACTTAAGGATTTAATAGAGACCATATTTTTTGAAATTAGCAGTTGAGGGGCTGGAGAGGTGGCTGGGCAGTTAAGGTACTTGCCTTAGATTAGCAATTGAATGAAGGATTCTTTTATTAGGGAGATCTAATTTATATATAATTGTTTTTAAACCTGGGATTTACTTTAGAAAAGAACTGTCAGTACCATCCTTAGGCTGCGGCCGTATGAAATTCCCACACGTAGTGGAGAGGACGTTGGATGTTGAATTCATGTAAGAATTCTGAGAGAAAGCCACAGCTTCTCCAACTCCGTTTGGAAAGTCATGGTGCAGTATGCTGTCTCCAGATGTCAGTGAGAGTAATTGGTATTGCGACTCTTTCTCTAATAGTTGCCTTTTGCCTTCTTTGTAGTAATGGCCAACAGCACCTACCCTCAACAGCTGTTCTAGCTCAACCCACAAGTTGAAAATAATTCCCAATCTGAATTTATGCCTTAGGCTTCTTCTGTGTCCTTGAAACCGCAGCATTATTGTTGAGTTGGAATAAACATTCCTATTGCTGGATACTGACAATAGATTCCTGGAGCCCAAATCAGCTAGGCAGGTGGAAATGCGTGGTGTCATTATACAAGTGGTCACCACACTGCAACTTTTATTGTGGAACACACAAATATAACTTAAATCTGTGGTCTCAGGAACATGCTTATATATAGAAACATGCTGGATTTATAATAGCTCTCAGAGGAAGAATGGCTTTCACTTCATAAAATTTTGTTCTGCCCACAGAATTTTAAGAATAAATCTCTTGTATAACTTGATGATCTTATGTAAAATAAGAAAATGAAAAGCTACACTCATACTGCCTGAACATTACAAAATGGGTTTGGTATCATATGCTGACAGTATAATCAGGGTGGTGTTGTTTTATATTGTTTCAATGCTAGCTTAGCTAGTATATGTGAAAGATGCATCTTACTCCTGTGTCTTATGCGCAGTTTTCACTCTTTGAGCAGGCAGATTTGTCTGTGCCTATTCAGGACTTCTTCCTCTGCCCCCGGTTATCATGCCTCACTTGTGTAATTGGGGAGTCATCAGAAAAAATGGGGGAGGGGGGCAAATTTTTTTTAACCTTTGAAAGTGATATCCTTTTCACTCTTGGCAGATCTAGTGTTCTATCTTTGTCTGTAAAATCCACATCGGAAGTGCTAAGAGTTCCATGCTGGAGTTAGGAGAGGTTGTTGTCAGGAGGATCCTGTAGCACTTTTCAGAAATTAGAGGGTCATCCAGCAAAACTAGGCCACACAGTCCCAGGATCAAGTGCACCCAGCAGTATAACTTGGATTGAAGAGCTGCCCACTTTTTAAGCTTATCTGCAGTTTGCTCTGGTTTCGATTTCCCTGTTAAAGCCCAGCAGTTCTGGGGTTGCTGAAAAATGCTTTCCTAATTCCAGTTTGCCCCGATAGATATATTTTCGTCTAGTTTTCCTTCCAGTGGGGGGCTGAGTTGTGTGTTTGTCCTAGAACTCCTCAGCTCGCTGCACTACCCACTTACCTAAGTGCTTCTCGTGGTGCAAGGCTAGTAAATGATTCAGTGACTCTTTCAGAGAGTTGTGTCTGTGTACCAGGTGTTTGGGAAGCAATTCCATGGGCTGTACTTTTTCCTGAATTATAGAAATACATTTTATTCTGTACATAAAGAAAACCTAACTTTGTGTTAGCCTTAATTTATTTTAATTGAATCTTCTTAGTAGTTACACAATGGATCAGTTTTCTCAAGCCTTATTGATAGCACTCATAGCACAAAAACCAGAATATAAACCAGTGTTCTCAGATCATTAAAATAAGCTATCACAGGCTGGAGGAATTGCTCAGTGGTTAAGGCGCATGCTTGTAAAGCCCAATGACCTGAGTTTGACTCCCCAGTATCCATGTAAAAAAGCCAGATGCACAAAGATCACACATTTATTTGTTTGCAGCAGCTAGAGGCCCTGGTTGCTTCCATTCTCTCTCTTTAATCCCAGCACTTGAGAGGCTAAGGTTGGAGGATCACTGTGAGTTCGAGACCGGCATGTGACTACATGGTGAATTCCAGGCCCTCCTGGGCTAGAGAGAGAACCTACCTTGGCGGGGGTGGGGGGGTAGGGGTGGGGGTAGGGGGAAGATATCACAATAAATGAGTTATTTATGGCATATCTTAACATTGACTCAGATCATGGATCTTTAAAAAATATTTAGCTCATTGCTGTATCCAAGTCATCATTATGGAAATCATCTACTGAACAGTACTGTTCAAGGTAAATGCACATGTAAAAGCCAGGTAGGTACTGATCTAAGAATATGTGGGAGACTTAAAAAATACTTTGCTTATTCTTTCCCATTACCTGTGTCCCTTGTAATAGGAATCTGAAGAGGTAAAGGCTTTTCTTTTTCTTTTGAGGTAGGGTCTCTCTCTAGCCCAAGCTGACCTGAAAATCACTATGTAGTCTCAGGCTGGCCTTGTACTCACAGAGATCCTCTTCCCTCAGCCTCCCGAGTGCTGGTATCAAAGGTGTGCAGTATCAGTTCTAGGAACTCCCTTGGATATCAAAATCTGGTGATGTTCAAATCCTTATATAAAGTGGCCTAGTATTGCATAAAATCTATGCACATAGTTCACATCCTTTAAGTTGTTTCTATATTATGTATAATACCTAATATAATACTGATGGTAAAAAAAAAAAAAAAGGTGTGCAGTATCATGATTGACTCTCCTTACTTGAATTGGGATAAGCCTTACAACTGACTTTAATAGAAGTGTCAGAAAGGATGGTCTGTCAATTATGAGGCTAAGTTCAAAAATGCTTTATCTGTTCATAGACCTTTGTCTAGTGAATGTGAAAATTAGTTTTGACTAACTTTTTGGATGTGTCCCCAGTATACCTGTCACTCTGTTTAACATTCAGCTCCCACAATATATGAGTGAAGCCAATCTGGATGGAATATCTTAGCCAAGGTAGAATTGTCAGCTGACATGGAAAATTGAGAACAAGAGTGGGTGTGGTGGCACAAAACTTTAATTCCACGAGATCCATATGTATCCTAAACAAGAGATACCGCTGGAAGTGACTAGAGATAAAGAATTAGTAGGGCTAATGGCACAAGATGAGCCAAAGTGCAGCTAGGGCCCATAGTGGATATAAGATGTCTCATTGTGGTGGAATTAGAAGGAAGCCACAGTAGAGGTGGAGAGGCCGTTGGGAGGGTATTGTAGTGTTCATGTTACAGGAAATCAGGCCACCAGCAGGTGGGATGGGTAGAAGTAGGCAGGTGCACGTGAAAGTCTCAGTTGGTAGCACGGAGGCTCTGACTAAGTGGTAAGCACAGTGGAGAGAGGCAGGTGTCAGGGGTGATGTCCAGAATATTGGCTTGAACAGCTGGATGTCTTGTCACTGCAGTGGAGGACCCTTGCAGGAGGACAGTGAGGTTCAAGAGGAAGACAGTTTCATTTTGTAAGCATTAAATTTGAGGTACATGTGAAATTCATGTGTCCAGAGGACTGCTAAATTTTTGGCTCCAAAGCTCAGCAATATCTGTTGTGGAATACAGGCTTGCTTGAGATTCATGAGTATATGGGAAGGGGATGAGAGCAGCTAGGCAAGAAGGTTTTCACTTTTGAAAAAAGGAATGTGAGGAAATGACCATATTTCAGAGACAAAGAGGAGTCTGCAAAGAATATTGAATGAGGTCTGCCAGAGAGAGACAGGATAGTTAAGAGTTATGAGTACTGTATAGTATTACATGTGTTTTGTTGTATGTAATCTAGGGGAAAAAACTTGAAATTAACAAGAGGCGCCCGTTGTGGTGGCACACACCTTTAATCCCCACACTCGGGAGGCAGAAGTAGGAGGATTGCCATGAGTTTGAGGCCACCCTGAGACTACATAGTGATTTCCAGGTCAGCCTGGGCTAGAGTGAAACCCTACCTCAAAAAAAAAAAAATTAAAAAAAAAATCCAAAAACAAAGAACAGGAGAAATGGAGAAATATTAGGGAAAAGAAAAGAAGTGAGGGAGGGAGAAGAGGGATTAAGAGTGAGGATGAATGTGATCAAACAATGTTAAATGTATGTATAAAGATATATTGAAACCTATTTTTCTCAGTTAATATGCATTAATAAGTAAAAGAATTTATGTTAAAAAATTAAGAGGATATGAGATTGGGCATTAAGATTAAAAGCTCCTTTGCAGTCAAGGATAATGATATCTGAAGAATGGATTTTTTTTTTTTTTTTTTTACAATGTAGAGTGGGTTTCTAGCCCAGGCCACCCTGGAATTCACTATGTAGTCTTAGGATGGCCTTGAACTCATGGTGATCCTTCTACCTGTGCTTGTAATTAAAGGTAGGCGCTGCCATGCCTGGCATCTTTTTATTTTGAGAACATGTGCATATCCCTTGTTTGTAAGGACATATTGTTTCCTCTATTTAGAATATTCCTTATCTGCTTTTCTTCGTTTTGAAATCCCTGTCTTTCAAGCTGCTTCTCAGATACCCCTTCCCGTGAAGAATTCTCCTTGCCCTAGCTTCACAGCTCTATCAGACTCTTGTAGTTGTTTTGGGCACATCTATCTGCTCTGATAAGAAAGTGACTTCATGAATTCACCAAGTTTAAGTATTTTTAGAACTGAGACCTGTGTTACTCACTTTCATATTCTTAGCATTCCACATTAATGGTTGGCATTTAGTAGCAACAGGAGAGTGTGTCAAACACTAGCTGTAATACCCATAAGCCTGCCCCCGACAATACACTGCCTCCAGGAGGCATTAATTCCCAAATCTCCATCAGCTGGGAACCTAGCATTCAGAACACCTAAGTTTATGGGGGATCCCTGAATTAAACCACCACAGTAGTAGTTGATAAATGTTTATGGATTTGTACGTTTGATTTGGAATATAGTCCTAGGCAAAGTCAGCATTTAAAACTTGCATATTGTCAGGTGTGGTGGCGCACGCCTTTAATTCCGTCACTCAGGAGGCAGAAGTAGGAGGATTGCAGTGAGTTCAAAGTCACCCTGAGACTACATAGTGAATTCCAGGTCAGCCTGGGCTAGAGTGAGACCCTACCTTGACCCCCCCGCCCCAAAATGCATATTAAGTCACTTTAAAACCGAAATGTTGGGCTGGAAAGATGGCTTAGTGGTTAGGGTACTTGCTGTCAAAGCCAAAGGACCAGGTTTGTCTTCCCTGTGGCCACTTAGAGCCGGGTGTACAAGGTGGTGTATGTGCTTCCAAACTCACTGGTTTTCTATCCTTTCCTAATTTCTCAAGCACCTTTAATATAGTGAAGCATTTTCCCCTTAAAAATTCTTTTTTGTTGTTTATTTTTACTTATTTATTTGAGAGCGACAGAGAGAGAAAGAGGCAGATAGAGAGAGAGAGAGAATGGGCACGCCAGTGCATCCAGCCACTGCAAATGAACTCCAGATGCATGCACCCCCTTGTGCATCTGGCTAAGGTGGGTCTTGGGGAATCGAGCTTCGAACCGGGGTCCTTAGGCTTCACAGGCAAGTGTTTAACCACTATACCATCTCTCCAGCCCTAAACATTCTTTTTTTAAAAAAGACTTTTTAGTTTATTTTTTTATTTATTTGGGAGAGAGGCAGATAGGGAAACAGAGAATGGGCTCGCCAGGGCCTCCAGCCACTGCAGATGAACTCCAAACACACATGCCGCCTTGATCTGGTATTATATGGGTACTGGGGAATGGACCTCAGGTCCTTAGGCTTTGCAGACAAGTGCCTTAACCAGAACTAAGATGGAATTAGGCTGGCAAGGTGAGTATTTGTGGTAGGATTTGTATTTGAGCGATACAAGGGGAAGCAAGCAAGGTTGGTCAAGCCTACCAATCAAGATCTACCTGTGATGGGCAAGTGAGAGGATGCAGGATTGGACTGGGGAAACCTTAGACCACAACGCAGACCTTCCATGCTGATACATGTCCAGTAGGAGTCCCAGAGCAAAGCTTGCTGCTGTTCTGTTGTTCTTGTGCTAGGACAAAACTCCTGATAGAAGCAGTTGATGGGATGAAAGATTTATTTTGGCATACAGTCTCGAAGAGAAATTTCATCATGGTGGGAAAAGCACGACAGGCTGTTGGGCGTCACATCTTTCACATATCCAGGGGAGCAATGTGAGTGCATTAGCTAGCACCAGCAAGCTGCACCCATAAACCTCCTCCAGCAAGGCCCCACCTCACATTTCTACCAGCTGGTGACTGAGTATTCCTAATACATAGGCTGTGAAGCATATTTACCTTTAAACTACCACAGTTGTTCCTTAAAGGACCCTTACAATAGATGGCCAGACCATACTTTCCACAGTGTTCCTGGTGATGGGCTAGGAGAAGTAGGTCTTTGTCTCTCCTGCTCAGCAGACCCACAGCATAAAAGATGCCAGTTAAGTGCACTCCATACAGATGAGTAGCAGGTTGTTTCTTAGGAAAGATGCTAGCAGTGTGCCTCCATGGCTTGTTACAGTGACTACCCATTTCATTGTTTTCTGTCTGCTTTTGGTATCATTTTTATCTTAGTTTCCTTCTTATCCTTCTCTGCTTAACCTTTGTAAATTAGAATCTGTCAGGTTTTGATCCTAGTGAGAGTGTACATTTGACCCCAGGCACTAGATAGTCTGAGAATCACAATATAGATAAGTGCTTGAACCACCACAGAACACTTGTATACCAACTTTTGATTTGTTTATTTATATTAGTTTTCTCTCTAATTTTTTTATTGACAGCTTCTGTAATTATAGACAATAAACCATGATATTTCTGCCCCCCTAATTTTTTTCAAGGTCGGGTTTGCTCTAGTCTAGGCTGACCTGAAATTTACTGTGCAGTCTCAGGGTGGCCTTGAACTCATGGTGTTCTTCCTATCTCTGACTTTGGAGTGCTGGGATTAAAGGCATGTGCCGCCACACCAGGCAAAGCACTAACTTTTTAATGACAGAGAAACCAGATGCAATTTATAAGGGACAAGAAAACTGAAGGTCAGAGGAGTACAAGATGTCAAAGAAAACATAGAGGATGCACAAAATTGTTGTGTTTGGTCTCCTAGAATTTAGTATGAGTACAGTAACAGAGACAAAAAGTGAGGTTGCATGGCAAATGCCAACGAAGTGTTGGTAGAGGAGAGGGTTGTGGCCAGGTGGAGATGAGGGCGCTGTCTTGAACTGAGCAAGAGCCCAGGCAGAATGGAGTGAGGACGACTACTCAGAATTATAAACAGTGCAGCATTCTAGGAATCTTGTGTTGTGTGTTTTCAGGGTCCAAATGAGGGCATTTTCATTGTGTTTTGTAGCTCTAAGTGTCATAAACCCAGTATTAGTGGAGACCTTATGATGTCAGAAAGTGACACCTTAGCATCATGTGGAGCAGCTTCTAGTAGCTGTTTGGCCAGAACTGTCCTCTGCTTGTGAAATTCAAATAGCACACTGATTTTATGTCTTGTGCCTAATAATTTCTTTGTTTCATTGAGACCAAAAAAACTCTGTGCTATTTTTCTTGTTTAATGATTAAGACACAATATTTTGGGTAATTTTCTTCCTATAAATAAATGGAATTGATTCAATTAAAAAAAAAACTTAGGGAGGGAATTACCATGGGATATTTTTTTTTAAATTTTTTATTTATTTATTTGAGAGGGACAGACAGAGAGAAAGACAGATAGAGAGAAAGAGAGAATGGGCGCGCCAGGGCTTCCAGCCTCTGCAAACGAACTCCAGACGCGTGCGCCCCCTTGTGCATCTGGCTAACGTGGGACCTGGGGTACCGAGCCTCGAACCGGGGTCCTTAGGCTTCACAGGCAAGTGCTTAACCGCTAAGCCATCTCTCCAGCCCCATGGGATATTTTTTTATAATCATGGAAAATTTTAATAAAAATTTAAAAATTAAAAAAAAACTTATGTGGGCTTACTTGCTAGGCACAATTCTTGGTGGTAGGGACCAAAAGATTTATAAACCTGGACTCTGTCCTCAAGGAATTCACAATGTTTTTGTTTTTGTTTTTGGTTTTTCGAGGTAGGGTCTCACTCTGGCTCAGGCTGACCTGGAATTCACTATGTAGTCTCAGGGTGGCCTCGAACTCTTGGTGATCCTCCTACCTCTGCCTCCCGAGTGCTGGGATTAAAGGCGTGCACCACCACACCTGGCTTTTGTTTTGTTTTTGTTTTTGTTTTTGTTTTTCGTACAATGTAATATGGAGAGAAAATGCCGCCGTGTGAAATATGGTGACTGTGACTTCTTTTAGAAGGGGCGTGCCTTGGAGCTTCGTAGCAACACGAGGTGACACATTTCGCTCACGCTTTCCATTTATTTTTGTTTGCTTGTTTTTAGGCAAGGTCTCACTCTCTAGTCCCAGGCTGGCCTTGCACTCACAGCAGTCTCTCTACCTCGCCTCCTAAGGATCGGGATTAAAGGCATGTGTTACCAGGCCTAGCAAAATATAGATTTAAGTTGTTTTTTTTTTTAATGAGAGAGAGAGAAAAAGGGAGAGTAAGAGAGAGAATTGGTGTGCCAGGGCCTCCAGCCACTGCAAGCGAACTGTGGTGTAGCTCTCAGTAAAGGGCACCCACGGATGGACGAATGCCCCAGTTATGGGTGAGCACCAACTCGTGCTCCAGCTTGACTCCAGTAGCTCAAAGGCAGCACCTTTTTGTTTGTTTTTAAGGTAGGTTCTGCTTCTAGCACAGGCTGACCTGGAATTCAATATGTAGTCTTAGGCTGGTTTCAAACTCAAGGCGATCCTCCTAAGCCAGTCTTCTTAGTACTGGGATTAAAAGCATGTGCCACCATGCCTGAGAGAGAGAGAGAGAGCGAGAGCGCACCTGGGCCTCTAGGTGCTGCAAACAAATGCTACTTTGTGCATCTGTCTTCATGTGGGTCCTGGGGAATCCAACTTGGGTATTGAGCTTTATGGGCAAGCGCCTTAGCTACCAAGCCATATCTCCAGCCCAGGATATAGATTTTTGTCTCTTCTGGCCCTTGCAGTATTTTCAGTGCTTATACTACTGCTTGACCTATTACTAAGTCCATAAATACTTTTTGACTGGCCGGAAGCAAAGACGGAAGAAAAGGAAGATTTAAATGCATTTAACTGTAGAAAAATAAACCTCAGAATACAAAATACAGTTTTGACAATCCACTTTGAAACATTTCACGTAGACATCTGATTATAGGTCTAAAGGAATTTAATTTCAGTGTACTTCATGTTCATCTATTGCATTATGGTGAATAATCCTGTATGGTATTTTATTTCTTACAGCTTTCACTAGACAGGGCATAATGGAATTCTTGTGATAAAAAAAAAATAGCCTTTGCAACAAACGAGAATTTTCAAACATTGTATTAGATGTTTTTTATTGAGAAGATCATTTCTGTGTTGCTGTCATTGTTTCTCCTCTTTCCTGCCTCCTTACTGCTAGAGGATTTCAGATGACATTCTTGAAATTACTGGTTTCTTTACCTGATTGGTTCTTTGGAAGTTATAATTGTCTTGTAGAAGAGCATTTGCTTCTCACAAGTTAGTATCTTAATTGTTATATGCCCAAGACCACCTTCAGCTTCTTGTAAATTTGGAATTATAGTGTCCCTGGAAACCCAAATATCCTGATACCAACGTATACATTAGTGCAACTGCTTTACTGTGTTATCTTCTTAATGATTCACTTAATTTTTTTTCACTACCCTGTTTTTAATTTTCTTCTCTCCACATGTGAGTCCAATTAAGAGCATTTATTTGGAAGCTGTATTGCCAAGAAGCCATGGAAAGCTTCACTGGCTTACATTTTGAAATTTTTTCCTTTGTCTTTGGCCAAGCTCAACCCCTTTGGTGTCCCATCTGTTTAACACACGACAGTTGTGGCACATTTCCATTTATCTGAGTCAGAAAATAAGGAGGCCTCTAAGGCAAGTCTGGACCTGTCATTCCTGTGGTTCTGCAGGGGCACACAGGAACTTAATTTTTTTTTTTTCATGAGCTGGGCATGGTGGTGCATGCTTTTAATCCCAGCCCTTGGGAGGCAGAGGTAAGAGGATCACTGTGAGTTTGAGGCCACCCTGAGACTACATAGTGAATTCCAGGTCAGCCTGAGCTAGAGTGAGAACTGGCCTCAAAAAACAAAACAAATTCATGAATTGATACAAAGAAACCCATTATTGTGGGTAACTTATTTTTGATATTTTACTGTGTAAACTATTGAAATTTTTGGTATATAAGCTCTTGCCTCAAAGGAACGGCATGTTGCTTGATCCCCTTACTTAGTTCTCCACATAATCTCACTCTCAAGGGCTGAGGAGATGGCTCAGTGGTTAAAGGCCCTTGCTTGCAATGCTTGCCAAGGCAGAGGTGGAACATGGCACATTCATGTGGCACTGTTCACTGTGGTGAGAGGCCATAGTGCCCCCCACTCCCCACTTCTTTTTCTCTCTCTGCCTGAAAATACATATTTAAAAAAAAACAACAACAAAAAGCCAACAGGGCTGGAGAGATGGCTCAGCAGTTAAAGGCACTTGCTTGCAAAAGCTGGTAGCCTGAATTCTGTTCCTCAGTAATAAAGGCGGATGCACAAAGTGGAGCATGCTCCTGGAGTTCTGTTAGCAGGGGTAGAAGACCCTGATGAGCCCACACACACATCCTCTCCTTACAAATAAAGAAAATTATTAAAAAATAAAAATAAAATAACACAATAGTTTCTTGGTTATACTATGAATTTTGTTTTGCTTCTTAACTATTGTCTTAGCTTTTCTTTAAGAGATTAAACTGGTCTATAGCAAATACTGCTTTTGGAAGTTAAAAGTGATGTATATTTCTCTTGTGCTATTTAAGTATATGCCCTTAAATTAGGAAAATAAGCCAGGCATGGTGGTGCATGCCTTAATCCCAGTACTTGGGAAGCAGAGGCAGGAGGATTGCTGTTAGTTCGAGGACACCCTGAGACTCTATAGTAAACTTCAGGTCAGCTTGGGCTAGAGCGAGATCCTGCCTTAAAAAACAAAATAAAACAAAACAAAACAAAAAATTTCAGGAAAATAACTGTCACCTTGATAATTTCCAGTTCAAAACCAGCACTATTTTTTAAATTTATTTTTGCTGGCTTATTTGTTTACTTATTTTTTTTTCTAGTTCCTTACTTATTCTTTTTTTGGGACATAGACTTTTCCCTTTCAAGAGAGTATGAATGAAAAACTTTCCTACAGACCCCCACTTAGAGAACATTGTATAATGTAGCCTCTGTCTTTAATGCAAAACACAATAGTGAATTTTACATTAACTGGCACTGACTTGTTAAGTGCTTTATGTATATTTTCTCATCCTATTTCTTAAAATGACTCTGGGAAGTATTATTTTTCAGGTAGGAAACTGTGGCCTTGTGTGTGGTGCTTTGAATGTGAGATGTCCCCCATAGGCTCATGTGTTTGAACACTTGGTTCTCAGCAGGTGGTGTTATTTGGGAGGTTGTGGAACCTTTAGGAGCTGGCCTTGCTGGAAGAAGTGGGTCACTAGAGGTGGGCCTCAAGGTTTCATGGGCCACTGTACTTCTGTGTCTGCTCCTCTTTGCTTCTTGGCTGTGGACACAATGTAATCCATCGTCTCCAGCTCTTGGTGCAGTCAGTGCCTTCCCTGCATCCCAGACTATATCCCTTCTTAAACTATGAAGCAGAACAAACATTTCCTTCCTTAAGTTACATTTGTCAGGTATTTTGTCAGCAGTGAGAAAAATGATACATTAAATGACTTGTCTAAGATGACATACTGATTTGGGAGAGAAAATCTAAAAACAGGCAAATCTGACTTAATTGTCCCCAGTCTTAATTATTTTTCTGTACTGTGTGGATGTTACTATTTTTTTGCTGCACAACCCAACATAGGTTAAAGCAGAATCTAAAAATGTAATTGAAGGAAAGATAATATGGGGCGATAGCTTAGGACCTGAGTTTGATCTCCTTGGATCAAAATGTTGGATGTGGCGGCGCAGCACTGGGGAGGCAGAGGCAGGTGGACGGGTCCTTGGAGCGTGACGGGCTGCCCGGCGTGCCTAACTGGAAAACTCCAGTCAGTGAAAATCTATGTCTCCCCCGCCAAAGAAAAAATCAGATAGACTTTTAGAGGATGACACTGAGGTTGTCCTCTGGCCTCCGCATGAACACATGTATATGCACACCTGTACCTGCACACATACATGTACTCACACATTTATGAACATGCATTCATATACAAGCACCCTTCCCCCCACATAAACAACATAGAACTTTCTAGGAGGACATCAGAGCAATTCAGCTGAAAGGTAAAGTCAGCTCCCTGAAGGTCTTTCTAGGACCAGGAGCTAAAAACTTTAGATTGCCCAGAGCTTTGTTTCTTGCTCCTAGCCCAGACTGACCTGGAATTCACTATGTAGTCTCAGGGTGGCCTTGAACTCACAGTGATCCTCCTACCTCTGCCTCCTGAGAGTTGTGATTAAAGGTCTGCACTACCACGCCCAGTGTTTCTAATATTTGCTGGAACTCTTTTATGATCTAGCAGAGACTATTGACCTCTGTACAGAAAATCACACAGGCCTACATTTTAACCCTTTCTTTCCTCCCTACCCCACAGAAGTACAGAACTACCCATAGATCTAGAGTAGGGCAAGAGAAACAAAAAGCTGTCACTTATAGCTAATAAGTATGGGGTGTTCCAAGCAGGGTACACCTGCTTTAGCTTGCTGCTGAATATTAAGCAGTGTCAGTCCTTAATATTTAAATCAAACAGTAGTTCACTAAATTCTCAAACCTGGATCTCACGGTATGTAGATAAACCTTGGGGAGGTAAGCAAAGCAGATGCAACTTAAACAATAAAAGCAGTACCTGTTGTACTGAATGCTTGATACATCTGAAAATCTTATAGGCTGAAACATGTTAGCAGTTATATTCTGGTCCTCATTTCTCTCAGAGTAACTTTAATTCTAGTTAGAATAATTATAGGGATATGTGAAAGCCACATTATGAAATCAAATCTTGCAGTACTTTAGGGAGCCCTGTACTAACTTGTAGACTCTAGAAACTAGGTTAACAACACTGTAAATAAATGGTATTTGCCAGTTTTTCTATCAGGCATCTAGGAAGTAATTTAGGGATGTTCTGTTTACTAAAGAAAATCTGGCCCAAGGCCAGGTGTGGTGGTGCACACTTTAATCCCAGAACTTGGGAGGAAGAGGTAGGTGGATTGCTGTGAGGCCACTCTGAGACTACATAGTGAATTCGAGGTCAGCCTGAGCTAGAATGAGACTCTACCTCAAAAAAAAATCACAAACAAAAAAATCACTTGAGTCATAATATCTTTAGACTATGTGCCCAAAATTGTTAGCCCTTGTTTTCATGGATCCTTTTAGATAGACAACACAAAGAAACATGAGGTACACAGTGATGTACCTTGACAACAGGCAAGCACTAGTTGATTATTTCACTCAAATATTAATAATTGTTAATCCATTTGTGTTTCAGTTTTCCTCTGTACAATAGAGCTGATAAGAGTCATGAGAATGGGATGACAAGGTGCTGGTATCATGTCCACTTTATTTTGAACACCTTCATGTTAGCCCTTTCAGACGTGAGCCTAAAATTTATTTCCTATTTAGATTATTAGTTTAGTATTTTGAATTTATTAACAAACACATTTTGACATTTCATGTCTCTTGGGAACAATTATACAAGTTCAAGAGTTCTGTTCTAGATTAATTTGTTAGAGATACTGAAATGGTTCACTATTTTAGTGTAAACTTCTAAGGTAACATTGACTTTATTACTTAACTCTACAGCTTGGTTAAGCATTGTTTAGCTTTTCAATAGGAAAAGCCATCTATTCCCTTTTGAGAGAGCATATTTATTTTGTTTTCAAATTTGCACTGAATCACTCTTTGGCGAATGCAATTTTATCTTAAGAATCTGTTTTGCAGATGTGGAATCTGTTGCTTTAAAATTTGGTTGGTTAAGTGAAAATTTCATCTATGAAGGATGTTTTGGAGTCATTTAAAATATAGAGTAATGGCAATAATCATGTTCAAGTTCAGCAGCGTGTTGGGCAGCCTGCTGGCACCTGCTGATACCAGGGAGACGTTGGCTCAGAAGCACCAGTGAGCCCTGGCAGCACCCTCAGGCACAGAGTGGGTCAGGCAGATTTCTGTGAGCTTTGTCATGCTCCCTTTCTTCTCTGCTGGCCAACCATCACCTCTTTCCTCTGCCTTAATATCTCCCATTCTCCACCTCCACCCACTCTGCTATTTTGCTCTTGTCATAAGGTTATTTCCTTTCATAAATAAAACTCATCAGTAATCTCAGGCATACTACATCTTTCTCCATATTTTAAGGCCACATCCACATATGATTTCTGACCATGGTAACAGTTGTAAGAGGAAATAGTGAAGTTGAAATGAGTGACTTGCTTTATGCCCCAGATTCATTTTGAGTTTCCTGTTGTCCAATCAGATATTTAGAAATGGATTTGGAGAACTCTTCTATTTTTAGGGCTCTCTCCAAAAAAGTTGATTTCCACATGAAATTTGGTCACTTATTTTCATTCCTGATTAGTTAGAAGCACTGGAGTTTTAAATTTTAAGTACTTACTAATGTCTTTTTGTCATCATAAAATCTCCACTCAGGTGAGAAACAGCATCATTCTCCTGTTGGCCCAGTATCTTTGTCTGTCTTAATTCCTTCTTGGCTCTGTTGCTGGAATGTGATTCAAGGTAGACTTTGGGTTACACTGTAGTTTGTATTCTCTGTTGCCTTCTGAGCATTTCAAGTACTGTGCATATTCCTTAACACCGTGCTTGTAAGACCTTCCTAAAAGGACATGGTGGTATGTGGCATGGTGAATATCTGCTCTTGTAGAAGATCTACAGCAGATGAGACATTATCAGAATGTCAGCAATATATAGCCTTGATAATGGCACAGATGTCACTTTGAGTAAGTACTCTACTGGCTATGCTTTTCTTTCTGAGTGCTTAAAACCAAGTGGTAGCCACAGTTTAAGTAAATATGCAGTTTTGAAGGTAGGTTGTGGGTCCTAGGAGCTCTGTGGTCAGGCTTGTGCCATCTGCTGACTATGTGGCTTCCCTAGGAAGTGTTAAAGATCTCCCCACTGTTCTGACTCCTCCTGTTTACTGCACATTGTTTGGAGTCCAACCTCTGGACCTTCATAATCTCTCAGATCAAGAGAATAGGTGACTTACCAGAGTTGTAGGACACGTTAAAAGTGTCCGATTGTCTCCTGGGCCTATGTGACCTGAGAGAGCAGCGACCAAAATGTAGGTTGTTCTTTTTGTTCTGGTGTCTCTAGGTGGCTTTGGCGTCTACATATGGTTATTGACCTTTTAGAAGGACACTTATACCACTCTTGAACAAAAGCATGGATTTGTAAGCACAGGCAAAACACATTAACAGTCCAGGAAACAGTTTTTAGCTAATTTAAAACACCTGGAAATGGGTTTGTTTATAAGCAACAGAAGTATAATAAAGTCCTGGCAGCTCTTATTTATTTATTTCTAAATTTATTTATTTTTTATTTATAACTTCCATAATTATAAGCAATATCCCATGGTAATTCCTTCCCCCCTCCCCACTTTCCCCTTTGAAACTCTACTCTACATCATATCTCCTCCCCCTCTCAGTCAGCCTCTCCTTTATTTTGATGTCTTGATCTTTTCTTCCTATTATGATGGTCTTGTGTAGGTAGTGACAGGATGGTGAGGTCATGGACATCCAGGCCATTTTGTGTCTGGAGGAGCACGTTGTAAGGAGTCCTACCCTTCCTTTGGCTCTTACATTCTTTCTGCCACCTCTTCCGCAATGGACCCTGAGCTGTGGAAGATGTGATTGAGATATTTCAGTGCTGAGCACTCCTGTCACTTCTTCTCAGCACTATGGTGCCTTCTGAGCCTTGTTGTAGGTTTTCAGTGGCAGGAATATATTCCCTCCCATAGAGTGGGCGTCCATTCCAATTAGAGAGAGGTTGGTTTCCCTCATAACAGACATGCCACTATTGCACCCATTGGCTCATTTTTCCTGGTTGGCCAATTATAGGGCTTGCAGTGACCACTGTTGAGTATCTTCACTGGTGGTATCTCTCCCCCCCACTGAACTGCATGCAGAATGGCTTCTTCCAGCTTTCTGTCAGCTGGTCTACATGGAGGAAGTTTTCAGTTCAGCTCCAGTAGGATTTCTCAGTGACCTTGCACCCTAAGTATGTGGGGTCTTCATCAATAGGGTCTTACCATCTATTCCTGGTGGGAAACCAAGGGCCTCAGCAATGACCCGTGAAATTTTGGGGGCTATCAGTGACCTTCCTGGCTAGCAACTCACTGGAAGGTATTCCATCCCTGGCACTGAAAATTTTCTTGTAGTTATCTATGGCTTCTGGGTGTTCCATTGTCCAAAAAAGTAGGTTTCCATATGATTTATTTATATCCTCTTAGATTTTGATTAGCCCTCCCTCCACCTTTCCTTTACTCAGTCTCTTCCCCTGACCTCACTTAGGCCCTTTCACCTTCATTAATCTGTTCTTCTATTTACATTTAATAGAATGATATTGTGTATATGGCATCATCTCTGTTTTAAAATATTATGAGAAGTGTCACCAAAGTTAATTTTGTAACTTCAAGGATTAAAAGAGCTTCTGTTGTCATTGCCTGGAGGCAGGCTGGCCTCAAATTCCGGATCCTGCTGCTAGCACCTCTCAACTGCTGGAATTAAAGGTGTGAGCCTCCACACCCAGCAGAATCTCCTAACTCCCAATAATCCCCTGATGTTCCTTGTGCTGAGATTAAAGGCATTCACCACCATGCCCAGCTTCAGCACGTTTTCCTTAAAACAGATTTAGCTGGAGGATGGTATTGTTCCGTCTGGGGGACAGGCTTCCCTGTATCATAGAGGGTCTAGTACCTGGGATAAGGAAAACCAGGATGATGCCCTTTCTAACTCTGTTAACTCAGGTTAACTCTTTGACTCAGGAAATGTGAATGGAGCCCCTCAAAAATTGAGAAAGCACACAGGTTATCAGAACATGGGCGAGATTTCCTTACCTCTCGAAGGACAGAAGTCATAATGAATGAAGCTAGATTATTTCTTTTGTAAAATTCTAAATTATGAACCTAACAGTGACAAATCTGAATTACATTCATGTTAACAAATGAACCTGCCTATATGTTGCTAAATTTTAAAATTCTAGTTCACTGTCAGCCTTAGTTCAATCTGGTTGTTGCTTGCATTTTTTGTTCCTTTTACTGCCTCACAGAAGTTGAGAACTGCCTAACAAAGATTTAGTTATCCTTTTTTTTTTTTAATGTTCCAAGGTGGGGTCTCACTCTAGTCCACGCTGACCTGGAATGCACTATATAGTCCTAGGCTGACCTCTAACTCACAGTGATCCTCCTATCTTAGCCTCCAGAGTGCCAAGATTAAAGGTGTGTACCACCACGCCTGGCAGATTTAGTAATTCTTTGAGACAGGACTTGTTTTGGGGGTTCAAAGGCAAACCCCAAATGCAAGCTTGTGTCTGCTTTAGTTAAATAATTGAAATAAAACAAGACTGACAAGGATTAATTTTGCGAATTATTATATTTATTCCAAAGTCAGGAGGGGTAAGGGAGCATCTGCTGACCAAAGAAGGGCTTATGAAATATAATAAAAACTTTAAAAAATGTATGAAAAAGGAGCTGGAGAGATGGCTTAGTGGTTAAGGCACTTACCTGCATAGCCAAAAGACCCAGGTTTGATTCCCCAGTACCCACTTAAGCCAGTTGCACAAGGGACACATGTGTCTGGAATTTGTTCACAGTAGCTAGAGGCCCTGGTGTACCCATTTTCTCCCTATATATTCCGTTCTCTCTCCTGTTCTCTCAAATAAATAAATAAAATACTTTTTAAAAAATATTTTTATTATTTGAGAGACAGAGAGAGGAGTGAGAATGAGCACACCAGGGCTTCAGCCACTGCAAACGGACTGCAGATGCTTGCGCCCCTTTGTGCATCTGGCTAACGTGGGTCCTGGGGAATTGAGCCTCAAACCGGGGTCCTTGGGCTTCACAGGCAAGTGCTTAACCACTAAGCCATCTCTCCAGTCCTAAAATACTTTTTTAAAGTGCCACACAAAGCTATTGAGACTTTAGATTAGTGTCAAAAAAGAACAAAAATAAAGTAAATAAATAAATCATTGTCAACATATTGAGATTTTGGTTCTCCATTTCTCTCACTTTTTATACTCATTATGATATAAATTATATTAGTAAATTACCATATGCTATTTAAATTCATTGTAAACTGGATTCTGGGCAAAGGGCTAGTGTTCCCTTTATCTCAGGCCCCAGGCAGATTTAGACCATGTCTCCTCCAAATCTTGTCTTAAGGCAAAATGGCTTCTTTTTTTTAAATATTTATTTTTATTTTTGTTTGTTTATTTTAATTTATTTATTTGAGAGTAACAGAGAGAGAAAGAGGCAGAGAGAGCAAGAGAGAGAATGGGCGCACCAGGGCCTCCAGCCACTGCAAACACACTCCAGACACGTGTGCCCTCTTGTGCATCTGGCTAATGTGGGTCCTGGGGAATTGAGCCTTGAACCGGGGTCCTTAGGCTTCACAGGCAAGCACTTAACCGCTAAGCCATCTCTCCAGCCCCCAAAATGGCTTCTTGCCTCTGTCACAGGGGAAGGAGAATGACAACGGCATATGGTTTGGTTTTGTGTATTTTCTCTCTTGTCAAAGTGAGAGGGAAAATACCTCACATATTCATCCTGCCTTCTTCAGTGGCTACTACAGAACTGGAATTACTCAGGTGTGTGCGTTCAAGCTCAGCCCCTTCCAGACGTGGCACCCAGGTGCGCTGACTTCTTCCAGATACAGTCTGGGACCCAGAATAAAAAGTCTGGCTGCTCACAAGGCTTTTGGTGATTTTAGAGGCCTCAGGGTCATGTTGTAGCCAGGGCACATGTGGTCCCCTGGCAACTAAGGTGGCATAGCATTTTAGAGCAGAGAGAGCCCACAGAGTCTGGGTTGTACAGATTTAAGTCCTTACCCATGGGCCACCAAGTAAGCTTAGCGTGTACGGATTTAGACTCTTTCTAGTGGGACTGTAAATACAAGCATAAGCTACCATCTTGATGTCTCTTGCAGGGCCTTGGCTCTTGTACCAAAAGGTGTCTCTCTTCATGCTCTATACCTGTTTCTTTGAGGCTCCAGGTGTGTTTGGGATGGAGCCTTGATATGATTGTGACCTTGTAGTATGCTCTGCTTCCCAGGATCTGCAATTAAATCCTTACCAGTGGGGTCCTAAATTGGGCCTATGGAATTAAATTTGTACTGATGAGACCCTAAAGAGCCTGCTACTTTAGATCCTTATATATATATGATTTTTTTTTTTTTCTCGAGGTAGGGTCTCCCTGTAGCCCATGCTGACCTGGAATTCACTATGTAGTCTCAGGGTGGCCTCAAACTCACAGCATTCCTTCTACCTCTGCCTCCCAAGTGCTGGGATTAAAGGCGTGCGCCACCACGCCCGGCTTATATATGACTCTTAACTCTTCCCCTATCTATGTAGTATCTATGACTGATCCTTTTTGGAGCTGTGCTTTTCAGCCACACATTCACACATTTAGCCTCTAAGCATGCCTTAGCCTGAAGCATGATTGACAAACAGACCAAAAACCAACAAATAAACCCCTCTGGAATAAATCCTTTTTATGTTGGGCTGCCTGGATTTAGAAAGCCATACTGCATTTCACCACATACAATACAGAAACAACAAGGTGTTTTCAGGAAAACACCTAAAACCAGAAATAAGCCAGAAAATATCAGATGGAAGTAGTCACTAGCAAGCGTCCCTTACTATTAAGCCATGTATTCAACCCCTAAGCGCTTGGCTTTCTGACTCTAGGGGTCCAACTTCAGGACTGAGCAGATGAGTCTGTCTCAGTCTTCCACCCAACTGAGATCTGCTGAGCATGTCACGGACAGTGGTCTGTGCCTGTAGGCTAGGGCTGAGGCATTGCAGCCGCTCAGCCGCCACCGGCTGCCTAGTGTGGCTCACAGCCCTGCAGGATCTGGTTGCCCTACGGATGGGTTTCCCTGCTGTGCAGGGTTTTACCCAAGTGAGCCACAGCCTGTGAGAGCGACACCAAATCCCAGACCACTGGCGCCGAGTACATTCTATGTAGATCTCTGAGAAAGGTTGATCAGTTCTGCTCATAGTGAGGTCTGCTCCTAGGGACAGTGAGGACACCTTCATGCAAGCCGTCAGGGGTGGGGGGTGGGGGGAGAAATCTAGCGTGGAGATTCAGCCATGCTAGTCATGCTGGGGTCTTTCCCAGGCCAGGAGAGCAAGGGAGATGTTGGAAGCTCTGCAGTCATTCTCCCAGCTTCCTTTCCACTGACCTTGGGTGAGTGTGAGTTAGTGAAATCCTAAGACCCCCCAAAGAAGATGCCGTCTTGAGGGGTATGCTGCTTGAATCTGTATCCCAAAGCATTGTCCCAGCACAGCAGAATCTGCATTTCCCTGAGATTACCATTGGTCGTTAGCATTTAAAATTCAAGTCAGTGTTACACAGAGAAAATTCAAAATATATCCTGACAAACTCAATGTTCTGCACATGACATTACATTTTTCTATTGGCTTTACAAGAAGGTGGAAAGAGAAAAATGGAAGTTTTAATACATGTTTCTCACAGAAATTTCCCAGATCCATGGTAACCAGGTTTTAAGTGTTCCCAGTTCCCAAGTACAAGAAAGTTGCGGAGAAGAGACCATGGAGCAGAACAGATCTTCTTCCTGCCATGAGGAAGGCAGCAGCAGGACGTTTACCCTCTGAGGTTCCGGGCAAACACACCAGTATGACACAGGAACTTTGGGGTTCCCTGCCAGTGCACCAAGATATGCCACCATATTGATGTGATATGAGAATTTTGGGGTATCCCTGCATTCTTGTTTTACAAATTAAAAAATAAATGAAATCCATAGACCAGAAGGTAAAGTTTAGAGAGACTTTATTAGATTAAGAGAAGGAGAGAGGAGAGAGTATGAACTGCCCATGAGAAGGCAGAAAGGGTGAAGCCCTAATTCTTTTTTTCCCTTTGTCAATGTGTGTTTGCATATGCATGTATGGGGGGCGGGTGCCGGTGCACGTGCACTGTGAGTGGAGGCCAGATGAGAATCTTGGGTGTTCTCATGAATGCCTTCCACCTTTTTTTTTTTTTTTTTTTTTTCCCTTGCTTGAAGGTAGGGTCTGTTTGGAGCCCAAGCTGACCTGGAACTCACTCTGTAGTTCCAGACTGGCCTTGAATTCACAGTGATTCTCCTACCTGTGCCTCCTGAGTGCTGGGATTAAAGATGTGCACCACCACACCTGGCTTTTTTAATCTTTTTTTCCTTCTTGTTTTGTGGCATTCTTTCAACTCCGTCTTCCTTAACAGTCACTGAACCTTGGAGTAGGTGATATAGATATTACATTTAGGGCCAGTCACGATAGTTCACACCTTTAATCCCAGCACTTAAGAGGTGGAGGTAGGAGAAATACCATGAGTTAGGGGCGATGTTGGGCTACAGAGTGTGTTCCAGGTCAACCTGAATTAGAGAAAGACCTTGCCTCAAAGCAACAGTGTCAAAAAGTAACCATATACCCTGCAAAAGAACCTTTTCTGACCCAGTTAGTCAGCAGCATAAGCATAAACATAACATATAGAAAGGCAATTTGATAGGCACATTATGTCTATTAGCAAAACAACAGCAGTTGCTTCCCCACTAGAGCCTATGCCCTCTGCAGTCACAGGCTTTTGACCAGGTGTACAGTATCAGATTTGAGTTCTGTCCTGTGAAGCGGGCCTCAAATCAGTCAGAAAGCAGATGCAGCAGTAGGTGTATCTTTCCTGTGAGGCCCATGGCTGATATGAAGTCTGTGGATAGTTCTCCATCAGCAGACTGGATAGAACCTTTCTGTACTATGAAAGCCAGGATGCTTCTAGCTCCATCCCACAGTCTCTGTCTCCTACAACCAAATCATGTGGTTTCTTCAGCAATAGGGTTTTATAATTTATTTAGGGTTCCACTAAGAGTAAGAACATCTATTGCTTTGAGAGATTCAGGGGCCTCCCTGGCCAACAATTTGTAGGGAGATAGCCCAACCCTGGCTCTAGTATTTTCATTTAATAACCATATTGCTTCTGAGAGTGGCTTTACTCATGCAGGCACCACCAATCATTTGAGTTAGTTTTTTCTATTTTTTTTTTTTTTTTTTGAAGTAGAGTCTCACTCTAGTCCAGGCTGACCTGGAACTCACACTATAGTTCCAGGATGTATGTTTATAAAGGTTATTATAGGTTTATATTAAAGCTAGAACATTTTCCTTATTTATGTGGAACTTCAATACCTTAACATGTAGAGGCATTTTTGAAAAGATGGCCTTGCTTGTTGGATTTGTTCTGCCAAGAGAGCCACAAGCTTCAGACTCTTATATCACTCAAGTTGCTTGTGTAGTCTTTCGAGAAAAATTAAAGCAAGATCTCTTAAGTGATTTTCAAGCAAAATTAATGCTTCCCTTAACTTCTGCCAAATGCTATGATGCATTTATGCAGCAGATGCCAGAAAGTTTAGAACGTGTATCTGGAAGGAATTCAAAATTCTAAGACAGAAAGCATTTGTGCCTGGGGCAATGTAATGACCCCACCTGTGTCTTTTTCTTGTCTTCTGGATGTTTTCACTTTGTGTCCAGAAAGGCCCATGCTGATCCTTCTTCTATTTTTAAATCTTTTTTATGAAACACAGTCTTAATTTTATAAGACCAGATCTTACTCCAAGTTTCAAAATATATGTTCTTCAGCATAAAATGTTTTGACAGATACCTAATGACCCAGCACTTTAGCATCTGTTCTTTAGGCATGGATTCAGGGAATCAGAGCCATAAAACCAAACTGTAATTAGTCACTATCAGATGTTGCATGAATTTGTATTTCATACATCTTCATTTTAGGTAATTTGCTTTTTCTCCTTTCTCCATTATTTTGTAAGTAGCTCAACCTGTTAATAAACCATAATAAAATAAATGGAAATACTTAGTTGTTAAATTTATTAGCATTGATATTTATTTATGGTCTAAGAGGAAGGACAGAAATGAACAAGTATTTATTGAGTGCTACTGTGTTCCAAGTATTGTAGTACATATGTTTACATCCCAAATCTCATTTAATCCTCACAGCCCCTCATTGTTGGTATTATCATCTCAGTTTTAGAGATGAAAACTTCAAACAAACTAGATAATGATACTTTATGCTTGTGTGGGTTCTTTCATAATGTAATTCTAAAATATATTCTTACATTGGGGATGTTCAGTTATAAAAAAAAGAAAAATTGACTCATAATTTATTTCTACTCTTACAGAGCTAAGGGTAAAAATTAAAAAAATCACATGCAGCACATGTACGATTCTTCAACTTTTTGTATTTGTTGACTAAATACAGTGGAAAGACAAAGAAACAAATAGTAATACAGAATTCACTAAAGCAAGGGATGACTTTAGAATGCTCAACTATGAATAGTGCTGGGACATTGGATATCCATATGTAAAAAAGTTAAGCTTGACCCATTTCTTGGACTAGTTTAGATTTATCATAAAATCTGTTTATAAAATTAAACCTATAAAGTATGTAGAACAAATCCAGGGAATATTTGTGACCTTTGGTTCAGTAAAGCTGTTTTTAGGTAGGTGATACCAAGATACTGATAAATTATATTGCATGAAAATTTAAGGCTGGGAATGAAGCTCATTTAGTAGAGTGCTTGCCTAGTGTTCCAAAGCCTGGCAGGGTGCATGGCACATACCTGTAATCCCAGCACCCAGGAGATGGAAGATGAGAAGTCCAAGATCACTTTCCCTTACCTAGTGAGTTCAAGACCAGCCTGGGCACAGCAATCCTTGCCCCCCCCACCCTGGTCTCTCTGTATATGTATATATTACATATATACATGTAGTATGTATATGTTATATAACTGCTATTTGAAAACGAAAGAAGAAATTATAGATTTGGAAAATAATTGCTGCTTTTGTTTCTGAAATATTTATTTATTTGAGAGAGAGAGAAAGAGGCAGAGAGAGAGAGAGAGAATGGGTGTGCCAGGGTTTCTAGCCACTGCAAATGAACTCCAGACACATGCACCACCTTGTGCATCTCACTTACATGGGTACTGGGGAAATGAACCTGGGTCCTTAGGCATTGCAGCAAGCACTTTAACCACTAAGCCATCTCTCCAGCCAATAATTGTTACTTTAAAAATATTTTAATTATTTATTTGAAAGCAGAGAGAGTAAATAGATGGGAATGAATATGAATGGGCATGCCAGGGTCTCTTGCTACTGCAAATGAACTCCAGATGCACGCTCCATTTGTGCACCTGGTTTTACATGGATACTGGGGAATTGAACCTGGGCTGTCAGGCTTGACAAGCAAGTGCCTGTAACCACTGGGCAATCTCCCCAGCCCTGCTTGATACTTTTAAAATATATATTTCATTAAGAACTTGTTTCCATGTCAAGAGGTATAGTTCAAAGGAAGTATGCTTGCTTGCATCAAGTGCAAGGTCCTTCCCATACTGCAAAAACTAACCAACCTCCGGGTGTGGTGGCGCACGCCTTTAATCTCAGCACTTGGGAGGTAGAGGAAGGAGGATCACTGTGAGCTCAAGGCCACCCTGAGACTACACAATGAGTTCCAGGTCAGCAGGAGCTCGAATGAGGCCCAACCAAGAAAAAAAAAAAAACAACAAAAAAACCCCCAAAAAACCCAAAAAACAAACAAACAAAAAACCAACCAGAATAGAGAGCTAGAATAAAGAGCTGTCATTATTTAGTAATAAGGGTAGATGGTACATGCCTTTAATCCCAGCATTGGGAGGCAGAAGTAGGAGGATCACTGTGAGTCCAAGGCCAGACTGGGCTACAGTGAGATCCCACCTAAAAAAAAAAAAAAAAAAAAAAAAGGGAAAAAAGAAACTATTTAATATTGAAAGTTAGTATAAGGTTTGAATAGATACTACACCAAAGAAAAGAAATGGTAGGTTGACTAGTCCTCAACATCACTAGTCATTTTGCAACTAAATTGAAATCATAATATAAAGTACTCAGCTAAGACATCCAGATTATGGGCTGAAGAAAGAGTAGAGAGGAGTGTGAAGAGAGACCTTGAGAAACGTTCTCAAAGTCTTATACTCTCTTTATACTTACAGTCCATTGGACAAAAGACAGCTGCAAGTGAGACTGGGAGATACAGACTTTAACTGAGAAGAAGGAAGAATGCATGTTGGCAAATACAGCTCTCCGTGTCTAGCACAATCCTGATGACTTGGCTGCCAAGATGCTTTGTAATACTGACCAAGGTCTCTCACTTCCCATTACATTACTTCAAATCCTCAAGTTCCCTTTGTGCTTTTCTATTATTTCTGTGAACCACCGTTTGAACTTACAGTTTGTTCACCACAGTTCCTAAGCTTCCACCTGTACAATCTCTCTCCCTCTCAACTCCTTTCTCTATAGTTTTTTGTTTGTTTGTTTGGTAGAAGTGAGCACACCCTGTTTCAGGTGAGCACATGGGATGTCGCATACTACATTTTACACACACACACACACACACACACACACACACACACACACACACACACAAAGAAAAACTGTCAAGAAGATCTTCTCTTAAGAGGAATAGATATTTATATTTGTTATATTTTCAGTCTGGGTAACATGAGTTCACTAGTTATGTACTTTTCAGAAGTGTTTAGACTATTCCAAGTTGTTTGCATTTTCATGTTTTAGAATCAGTTTATCCAATTCCTATCCCCCTTAATTCCCTGCCGGAATTTGATGGCCATTGCACTGAATCTAAAGATCAACTTGGACAGAATAGGCATCTTAGTAATATTGACTCTTTCAGTCCATAAATACAGTGTAACTTCTCATTTAGATACATCTTTCATTTCTCTCAGAAATGGTTTGTGTACTTCAGTTTATAAATACTATACAGATTACATATTTATTCATGTGGAATGGTTTTATTTTCATGATGTCAATATTCACTTGTCATAAGTCCACGGAAATAAAGCTGATTTATGGTTACTGACCTTGTATCCTATAATCTTGTCAAACTCATGTGTTATAGAATCATTTTTGCATATATTGTGGGGGTTGATTTATTTATTTATTTGAGAGGGAGAAGAGAGAGAGAAAGGGAGGGAATGGGCATGCCAGGGCCACCAGCTGCTGCAAATGAACTCTAGATTCATGCACCACCTTGTGCATCTGGCTTACACGGGTCCTGGAGAGTCAAACCTGGGTCCTTTGGCTTTGCAGGCAAACACCTTAACCACTAAGCCTTCCCTCCAGCCCCTGGGGGGATTTAAAAAAATAGACGATTATGTGATCTCTTAAAGTCATTGCTAGTCTTCTTTCCAGCCTTCCCCTGCTTCTGGTGTCAGCTGACAGCGTGGGATTGATGAGAGCTGGCGGCATTTGTTTGCTCTCAGGTGTTGGGAAGGCATTCAGTGTTTCTCCACTGAGTGTGCGTTCTGTAGTTTTTCCATAGCGTCTTCTGTTAGGTTGAGGAGATTCTGCTCTTTTCCCAGCTGAGGCTTTTAAATCATCAGTGGATGTGGAATTCTCCTAGATGGCTGTGATTCCACTCCTCAGCCTCCTGAGGGGGTGTCACATTTTAGTGTGTGTTTTCAGGTATATGCACAGTACAGTATGAGAATGATCTACTGTTAATGCACGCTGTATGAGGCATATGTTCAGCAGTATTACTGGTCACAGGCATAGTCAGAAGGTTTGGAGGCTACTGTAGTAGAGGGCATGAACGATTTGAAGTAGAATTTGCCAGTTGCTTTTGCCTGATGACAGCAAAATTCAAATGGTTCACTTTTCTCCATCAGTAACTATAAATGGAAATTGTCTTCTAGTGCATTTAAAAAGACAAGTACACTTGAAAGATAAGGTAATCTGTATAGACATGTCCCTATTTTAAACTCTTATTTTTTAAGTAAATAATAATCTGTTTTTTGTTGTTGTTGTTTAGGACTGTGAGGATATGGGAAGTTGAAAATCCAAAGAAGCAAAAAAGTGTTTTTAAACCACGAACAATGCAGGGTAAAAAAGTCATTCCTACTACGTGCACTTATAGTAGAGATGGAAACCTCATAGCTGCTGCCTGCCAGAATGGAAGCATACAGATCTGGGACCGAAATTTGACTGTAAGTCAGTGACTTTCAATCTTCTTTCTGCAAAAGACAGTTACCTTAAGAAATCATGTTAAAAATCATAAAGGTCAATATTCTGAATCTAGACCTCATCAGTGTGGTTTTTTTTTCTTTTTTGCTTTGTTTTTGTAGCATCAGTAAACATTTAAGTTCTGTATTTTCTAGTTATTAGATTTTTTTATTTCAAGGTAGGGTCTCACTATAGCCCATGCTGACCTAGAATTGACTATGTAGTCTCAGGCTGGCCTCAAACTCATGGTGATTTCTTACCTCTTCTTCCCTAGTGCTGGGACTAATGGTGTGCGCCACCACACCCAGCTCTAGCTAGTAGATTTTGATTTTAAAATTAGTTCAATCTTTTGGTATGAAATTTAAAAAGTGGTACTTATTATATAACATCTCAATTTGATTTTGAAAATAAGGGGTCTGACAGTAATAAGAAACAAGGCGAATCAGAGAACTAAAAAGTACCCTCTAAAAGATGCAAGAAAACCATGAGAATCTAGGCCTATCTATCAGTTGATGTGCAGTTATTTCTATAATAATTTAAGTAATATTTTAAAAATATTTTATTCCATGATAGTCTATTTCAATGAGCTTCAGATTTTCTTCTTTAAATAGTTGTTTAGATCATTAATTAGAATAAATATTGGAAGCCGGGCGTGGTGGCGCACGCCTTTAATCCCAGCACTCGGGAGGCCGAGGTAGGAGGATTGCCATGAGTTCAAGGCCACCCTGAGATGACAGAGTTAATTCCAGGTCAGCCTGGACCAGAGTGAGACCCTACCTTGAAAAACCAAAAAAAAAAAAAAAGAATAAATTTTGGAATCAAAAGGCTCATATGATTCATAGAAAAATGTGGAATGCTTTTGACTAATTCTGTGGATTACCAATAAGCTTAAAAATTCCTTTGTGGGGCTGGAGAGATGGCTTACTGGTTAAGGTGTTTGCCTGGGAAGCCTAAGGACCCAGGTTTGATTCCCCAGTATCCATGTAAGCCAGATACAGAAAGTGGCACATGCATCTGTAGTTTGTTTGCGGTGGCTAGAGGCCCTGGAGTGCCCATTCTCTCTGTCTATCTGCCTCTTTCTCGCAAATAAATAAACAAACATAAAAAAATTCCTATCTCATGGAGTTTATATTCCAGCTAAAATATATACAAATAATAATCTGTTAAGTTTTTTTTCTTCAAACATTTACATTTTGAATGAGAGTCCAGGCAAGTTTTCAGGGAACTGTGTTGAAGTCAGTTGTGTTGAAATAAGGTAAAACGTAATGATGTGGGGGAAATTCATACTGATAATGCTGGAAATATCTTTGGCATTTTATGTTTGTCAGATCTTTTTATTTCTGTTTTCATCACTACTGAAAACTCCATAAAGCTTCATAACAGCACAGAGATTTAAAAACCCCTTTGAATTGTAAACTCAGTTTTAACAAAGCAGTAAATCTTTTAGTTACTGGCTTTCATCCTCTCTGGATACTGCTAATTTAAACATAGAAATTCTAAAACAAGTAGTTTTTTTGTGTAGCATTAATGAAAATGTTTTTGGTCTAGTGTGTGTGTGTGTACATATAACATGTATCTGTATCATCTATAGATACAGATATGCTGTTTTCTTAGAGCGAGTATATTTTTGTAAAGCTGAGAATAGCTTTTGAAGTTTAGCTTTATACATCTTAAAATAAGGGGTATCTCCTATTTCCATTTCAATAGGAAATATTTATGTGAGTTTCTTAAGCATCTACTAATGACTTATCTCCTAAGCCATCTACTATTCATTCTTTCAGTCTATTTTGTTAGAATTTAGTTACACATGAATTTATAGTATATTTTGCCATATCCTATTTGTTAAATTTTATTCATATTTTTACATTTGCATATTAATGTCAACTAAAAACAAATTGAGAAGAAAAAAAACTCAACAGCTAGAAATTCTATGCAAGGGCTGGGCAGATGGCTTCATTGTGACGTGCTTGCTGCATGAGCCTGAGGACCTGAGTTTGGATCTCCAGGACCCACGTAATAGCTGCCTATGATGTGCACACTTGTGATTCTAGTGCTGGAGAATCCCTGGGCTTGCTGGCTAGCTAGTCTAGCTAAATTGTTGAGCTCTAGTTTCAGCAAGAAAGCCTGTCTCAAAAAAATAAGGCAGAGAGAGAGGGAGCTGGGTGTGGTGGCACACACCTTTAATCCCAGCACTCAGGAGACAGAAGTAGAAGGATCACCGTGAGTTTGAGACCAGCCTGAGACTACAGAGTGAGTTCCAGGTCACCCTGGTCTAGAATAAGACCCTATCTTGAAAAACAAAAGCAAAGATTTTTTTTTTTTTTAAGAAAAAGGAGGGTTGGAGAGATGGCTTAGCAGTTAAGGCATTTGCCTGCAAAGCCAAAGGACCTTGTTTCAATTCCCCAGGACCCACATGAGCCAGATGCACAAGGTGGTGGATGCACCTGGAGTTCATTTGCAGTGGCTGGAGCCATGGCATGTGCATTTTCTCTCTCTGTGTCTCTGTCTCTGTCTGCCTCTTTCTCTCTCTCTCAAATAAATAAACAAATATAATATAAAAAGGCAGAGTGCGACATAGAAGACATCGTACTCTGTCTTCCATATATACATGCACACATAACTCCCTAATCACACACATGTGCCCATAAACCTGAGTAAGCATACATACACAAAACATGCAAAAAGAAATGTTATTTTATTTATTTATTTGTTTGAGAGAGAGAGTGAAAGAGAATGGGTGCTCCAGGGCCTCCAGCCACTGCAAGCATACTCCAGACACATGCATCCTCTTGTGCATCTGGCTAACGTGGGTCCTGGGGAAATGAACCTGGGTCCTTTGGCTCTGCAGGCAAACGTCTGAACTGCTAAGCCACCCCTCCAGCCCCAGAAATACTGTTTATTTTAAAAGCAGATTCAAAAAATTCTGAGCTGTTATGTCAACAACAGAAAAAACATCATGGAGGAATACTAAAGCTGAAATTAGATAGCTCAGTCAGAGCAGCTTCCCATGAGAAGCCAAAAGGTAGCTGGCAGGTGATAGCTAGTACATGTTTTGTGATGTGTAAGTAAAGCTATCGTAGTTGGCATGGTTAATCATAGGATTCGCATTTAGCCACTTGAGTACACATTAAGTGAGCATTTCTTCACACGTATCTACCAGCGACACATCTGTTTTCTTACTCTCTCCCTTTACTCTAGAACTATGCTACTCAGATGCTCATCTAAGTATTAACCACATCTGGTTAAATTTTCATTAATGAAAATAAAATGCTATTAAAATGGTTATTTGACTAGGGGCTACTTACGTGACAGGACGCATATAAAATATTTCCATCACAGCAGAGAGTTCCATGGGTAACTGATGCTGTAGGAGGGGTTGCTTGCCCTCCCTCCCTTCCTTTTCCTATTTGTTTATCTATTTATTTACTTATTTGCAAACAGATAGAAGAGAGGCAGAGAGAATGGGTGCACCAGGACTTCCAGCCACTGTACATGAACTCCAGATGCATGTGCCACTTTGTGCATCTGGCTCTAGGTGGGTAGTGGGGAATTGAAACCAGGTCATTAGGCTTTGCAGGCAAGCCCCTTAACTGCTGAGCCATCTCTCCAGCCTTCCTCATTCTCTTTTAGTCCTCTGATGTTGGCATGGTCTCATTTTGAGGGGTCTCCTCTGTGGTGGTCTGCTGGTCTGCATTGCCTTTCTGCTCCTCACTTCCCAATGTCATATTTGAGTGACAGCAAGGAGGCTAGACAATGGTTAGAGCAAGGCGGGAAAGCGCGGCAGAGGCAGGAAGCTGGCCCACTGAGCTGTCCTCTGTCCATCCTTGTTCCTCACTGCCATTCTCTGAAGCAGCCTCTCCTGTCACTTCCTTCTTGCAAACTTAGGGGCCTAAGGCAGACTTGACTTGGGTGACCATCTTTGTGCTCTGACTCTTCTCAGTTGTTTTCTCAGCTGGCTCATACTGGTGTAAAGGGATGCCATCTTTTTTGGTTTCCTGTCAAGTGATGGCTTGTTGTGAGTCCTTCAGTACTACCCTTAGTGAATGTAACTGAATCTGGTTTACCTCATTTTGTCTGAAGTATTTGTCATTACTTAAGTGAGTTCATCTGTGTTAAGAAAGAGCTTACCAGGATAATATTCCAGAACTTAAGCCTTGTGTACCAAAGCACACTTCTGTGTACTTTTATTTTATTTTATGTTGCAGTTTTTCAAGGTAGGGTCTCACTGTAGCCCAGGCTGACCAGAAATTCACTGTGTAGTCTCAGGGTGGCTTCAAACTCATGGCGATCTTCCTACCTCTGCCTCCCTGCTGGGATTAAAGGCATGCGCTACCATGCCCAGCTCAAAACACATTTCTCAACTCATAGAACTCAGTTTTGCTTTTGACTTTGATATTTTTCTTTTTCTTTTCTTTTTTTTTTTTGTAAAAAGAATTATTTATTTATTTGAGAGAGCTAGAGAGACAAAGAGAGATAGATTATAGATAGATAGAGAGAGCACACCAGGGCCTCTAGCCATTGCAGTCGAACTCCATATGCATGTGCCACCTTGTGAATCTGGCTTACTGGGGAATTGAACTTGAGTCCTTAGGTTTCACAGACAAGCCCCTTAAGTGCTAAGCCATTTCTCCAGCCCAGACTTTTCTATTTTTCTTAATAATTTTTTGTATTGAGTTTTAAAATATTTTCTACCTCCTGTAATCAGTTACACTCTTAAAATTGTTTTAGTACTGCTTGATGTGCTCCTTCAATTTTATCTCTTTTACTTTTTTTTCCCCTTCAAGGCAGGGTCTAACTCTAGCCCAGAATGGCCTAGAACCCAGTCCATAGCCCTTACTGCCTTTTTAAAAATCCCAACCCACTGTAGCTTATATTCCCCTCCTAAAAGTTCCACTCTGCTGGTAGGAATCTCATCTATTCAAGTCTGTTGTGTGTGCACTCTGAAATGCTCTTAAAAAGTTTTTAAATATATTTTATTTTCATTTATTTATGAGAGAGAGAAAGAGAGAATGAGAATATGGGCTTGCCAGGGCCTTTAGCCACTGCAAATGAACTCCAGGCACATGTGCCACCTTGTGCATCTGACTTACGTGGATTCTGGGGAATTGAACCTGGGTACTTAGGCTTCGCAGGCAAGTGCCTTAATTGCTAAGCCTTCTCTCCAGCCTCTGAAATGCTCTTGAACGGACATTTAGAAGTCTAAATCATCTAGGAGTATGATCCCTGAAATCAGTCAAATAAACTAATTGGTTCCCATATTTTAAAAAAGTAGCCTTCCATTTTAAATCTCACCATTTTACAAGTGAAGAGTGCTTTGCCCCTGTTTGGACATTGGTGATGTTGAATTTGCCCAGACTCTGCAGGTTTATCTGTTAGTGTCATAACATTGGCTTAAGCTGTTGGACAGGGAAGAGATGATTCAAATAGTGAAATAATGCAGTGATCCGATGTCCGTCTCCCTTTTCTACCAGGTTTCCCCATGCCAACCTCCAGGCTCGCTCGCCTCTGTTAAGCCTTGTCACACCTGGGGGCTTTTATACTTGTTAACCCTGGTTCCGGTGGGCTTTTGCCATAGTTCCGGGTCTGGGTGTGTTTTCTAATTCTGGCTGCCAGTAAAATGTCATTTCAACAAACCAAATGTGATGTAGTAGAGAACATAAATTAAGAAGGATGGTTCTAGAACCAAACTGTCTACTAGATATGATATGGGAACTTGGGTATCCTTGAGAGTGATAGAGCCTTTCTTGGCTCTTGGGTGAGCAGTAACTATGGAGCCTGATACTCACAGTCACATAAAACTTCCACTAGATAATGGCCTCCAGCTTCTTGTCTTATGAATTCAAAGAATGATATTTACAGACCATAGAGGGTTAATTTTAGAAATATTTCATTACAGAAATTATAGATAGAACTTAAGAGAAGCAAGGAATGCAGAGCTCTTTCCCAAAAGGAGGCAAGAAGGGGATTTTGGAAAATGGAAAATCCTACCTAGAGTTTCAGGTTGGGGTCTTCTATGAGATCAGTTGAGGGTGAAACTGGTTAGTCCAGCCCCGATGCCAGGTTGCTAGGTTAAGGGCTTTTCTAGGAAAGAGGGTAATCAGGAAAGGAAACTATCCTTCTTATCTCCTCTAGGAAAAGGGACCTCCTTCAGGGAAGAAGAGGTCTAGGGAGGGAGCCCTTTTGGCAGAACGATGTAGGGGAAAACCAGACCCTCCCTTACCGGCCCAGCACTTTTCTCTCCTTCAGCCATTTTTAGTACTTGCAGCCTGTGTACCCCAAACTGTGCCCTCGCTCTCTCCTGTTGCTGAGTCTCTATCACTTGGCCTTGTTTTGTTTCTTCTTAACACTCATTACCGGCTATTTCATTCGTTCCCTTATTGATTCTGTCTGCCATGTGAGGACGGGGTAGAGGAGCAGAGAGTGGCTCCCTAAAGCCAGCCCCTCCCCATGAAGAGAAAGGGAGCACTGAGCCAAGAGTTTTCAGGTTTCTTCCTATAGTTACAAATCAGAATGATAAGCTAGCTTCCTTTTCAAGGGAAAAGTGAACAAGGGAGTGGGGAGAGGTTGGGTAGGAAGATACCAGTTCACATTAGGGCCTTGCATGACATGCAGAGGAGTTGATACTTTTCAGACGGTTATAAGAAGCAATGAATGGATTTGAGGAAAAGAAAGAAATGACATGATTCAGGTTTCCTTTTTGAAAGACTCATGCTGGCCATTTCTTCATAGAGAGTAGCTAAAGAAAGAGAGAAAGGTGGAAATGGGGAGAATAGTTAGGGGCTATGCAGTTTCCTAGATGAAAAATGGTAGTGGCAGATGTTTGCATTCTGAGGAATTTTTGAAGCTAAGGCTGACAAATGGGTATTCAATGAAGGGCTTATTTTTTTCCCCACAGTATTTTATTTATTTATTTATTTTTGCTTTTTCCTTTCTGGTTTGGCAAAACAGCTTTAGTTTTCTTTTTCTTACAAATTTTTATTAACAACTTCCGTGATTATAAAGAATATCCCATGGTAATGCCCTCCCTCCCCCCACTTTCCCCTTCAACACTCCATTCTCCATCATATTCCCTCCCCATCTCAGTCAGTCTCTCTCTTATTTTGATGTCATCATCTTTTCCTCCTATTATGATGGTGTTATGTAGGTAGTGTCAGGCATCCCACAATACTTTATTTATTTATTTATTTTGATGTAGGGTACAGCTCTAGCCCAGGCTGACCTGGAATTCACTATGTAATCTCAAGGTGGCCTCCAACTCAGTCATTCCACTTCTGCCTCCTGGGTGCTGGGATTAAAGGTGTGGTCTACCATGCCTGGCCATTCCACAGTATTTTAAATTATGGCTTGATGTTTGAGATAGGATCTTATATACTCCAGGCTGGCCTGGGACTCACAGTGCAGCTTAGCCTCTTGCATGCTGGGATCACAAATTGTGCCTTCTTTTTCTTTTCTTTTCTTTTCTTTTCTTTTCTTTTCTTTTCTTTTTTCTTTTTCCAGGGTAGGATCTCACTTTAGCTCATGCTGACCTGGAATTCACTCTGTAGTCTCAGATTGGGCTTAAACTCATAGCGATCCTCCTACCTCTGCTTCCCTCATGCTGGGATTAAAGGTGTGTGCCACCACACACGGCTTGTTTTTTCTTTTTAAAAAAGTTGTACATTGGTTCAAGATAAAGGACTTAATTTGGAAAATGATTTTTTGTGGGGGCGTGTTTTGAGGTAGTTGAGGTAGGGTCTTGCTGTAGCCCATCCTGACCTGGAATTCACAATGTAGTCTCAGGCTGGCCTCAGACTCACAATAATCCTCCTAGCTCAGCCTTCTGAGTGCTGAGATTAAAGACATGTGTCACCATGCCTGGAGGAGGGAGGGAGAGAACAAAGAACGAGAATGAGAATGAGAGAATATAAGAATGAATTCCAGGTACATGTACCACTTTGAGTATCAGCCTTTACATGGGTACTAGGGAATCAATCAGGTTGTTAGGCTTTATGGGCAGGTGCTTTAAATGCTGTGCCATTTCTACAACCTTGAGTCTATATTAAAAATTTGGTCGGGGGGGGGGTGCTGGAGAGATGGCTTAGTGGTTAAGGTGGTTGTCTACAAAGCCAAAGGATCCTGGTTTGATTCTACAGGACCCACATAAGCCAGATGCACAAGGGGCTCTTGCATCTGGAATTTATTTGAAGTGGCTGGAGGCCCTGGCGTGCTGCTCATTCTCTCTCTCTTTTTGCCTCTTTGTCTCTCTCAAATAATAGATAGGTAAATAAATAAATAAATAAATAAGGTGTATGTCACCATGCCTGGCATCCAATCTTTAAAATCTCTTTAAGTGTTTATTTTAATTTATTTATTAGAGAAGGGGGTGGGGAGAAAATGGGCACACCAGGGCCTCTAGCCACTGCAAATGAACTCCAGACACATGTGCCACCATATGCTTCTGGCTTATGTTGGACCCTGGGTCCTTAGGCTTCACAGACAAGCGCCTTAACTGCTGAACCATCTCTCTAACCCTAAAAAAATATTTATTTATTTGCAAGGAGAGAGTGCTGCAAAGGGCCTCTAGCCACTGCGGACAAACTCAAGATGCTTGTCCACTCTGTGCTTTATGTGGGTCCTGGGGAATCAAACCCAAGCCTTTAGGCTTTGCAAGGAAGCACCTTAACTGCTGAGCCATCTCTCTACCTGGAAAATGATTCTATAAAATGGATTTGCCCATCCCCTGTCATGTTACTAACTTTCTAATAGTAAGTAGACTCTTGGGAGTTGAAAATTTGGAATGGTGGAAAAATTGCTTTGATTTTGTGTTATCTTAACTAATTAAAAATATTTATTTATTTATTTGAGAGAGAGAAGGAGGCAAATAGAAAGAATGGGCACACCCAGGCCTCTAGCCACTGCAGATGAATTCCAGAGGCATGTGCCACTTTGTGCATCTGGCTTTACATGGGTGGGTACTGGGGAATTGAAACTGGGTCATTAGGCTTGGTAGGCAAACACCTTACCCAATGAGCAAACTTTCCAGCCCCTATCTTAGCTAATTTTGGACAGTTAATTTAATCTTTTTATTTATTTATTTTTTTGGTTGTTCGTTTTGGTTTTTGGAGCTGAGGTAGGGTCTCACTCTAGTCCAGGCTAACCTGGAATTCATTCTTTAGTCTCAGGCTGGCCTCATTCATGGCAGTCCTCCTACTTCTGCCTCCCAAGTGCAAGTGCTAGGATTAAAGGCTGTTAACATAATTTTAATTAATGTATCAATTAGCAATATGAAGTAATTAAGCTCTGATACTTAGAAAAGAAGCATTTTTAATAACACGAGTAAAGGCATTAGTCTAGGCAGGGCTACTAATGTTGTCTAGCACGGGCAGACTCTGCAGGATGGCTGTGGTCTTTAGAAAGCCTATATAAGGGTTGCCTCTCTGTAGTAGAGGTATTTCCTGAGCCATGTTTCTCAGCTTCAGGACAGCTATGATTTATTTTGTAAGCTGACAAGGCCAAACATTACTGTTTTAAGCATTATAAACAAAATAGTAAATGTTAAATGTTCATTTAATAGAGTCACTAGTAGGGATTTTATATACAGAAAGCAAAGTCTGAGCCAAAAATGTGAAGCAGTCTCTGGTCTGCATGCATTCTTTTGAACCTCCTGTTTGATTCATTGCAACTGGAGGAGTGATGTAACCGTGATAAGCTAGCTCTAAAATGCTTATTGCTTAGTGAGTCTTGTCTTGCTTTGTTTTCCTCCTGCTAATTACTCAAGCCGTAGTAATTGTCCACATTTTTGAAACATCTCAAAAATTTTTATCTTTGTTCATTTGAGTTAAATTAAAGGGCATTATAATAGTATGTTAAACCTCAACAGTTCAGCATGTTGTAAATAATTACTAATTTTGTTGTCAGAATTTTTTGTGGCTTTTTTCTCTTACAAAGTAAGAAAGGGCTAAATTCTAATACAGACTTATTTTTCAGGTTATTATCTAGGTTTATTACAGTTATTTGTAGAAAAAAAATTTATTCTGAGAAATCTGATAAAGAACTTTCCTCTTTGCCACCAAAGTTTTCCTCAGGTGGAAAGCCAGATGCTGCCCTGGTAGCAGAGTGCAGCTCACCTTTCTTCTGAAAGTAGTTCTTAGAGGTGTTCCGCCTGAGGATAAAGCAGATGCTTACGCTTTTAAATCTTTATTTATTTATGAGAGAGAGAGAGAGAGAGAGAGAGAAAGGCAGATGGGGTGGGGGTGGAGAGAATGGGCGTGCCAGGGCCTCTAGCCACTGCAAACAAATTCTAGACTCATTTTGTTCATCTGGCAATTCTGGTCCTGGGGAATCAAACCTGGGTCCTTTGGCTTTGCTGGCAAACACCTTAGATGTTTACATTTTAAAAATATTTATTTACTTGCGATGACACACACACACACACACACACACACACACACACACACACACACACACACACACACACACACCCCGGGAGGGAGGGAGGGAGGAATGGAGAGAGAGAGAGAGAGAGAAAGGGGGAGGGAAGAGAAGAGAAGGGAGGGGAAGGGAAGGGAAGTAAAAATGGGTATATCAAGACCTCTTGCTGCTGCAAATGCACTCCAGATACATGTGCCATTTGTGTATCTGGGCAATGTGGATACTGGGGATTTGAGCCTGGGCTAAACCTGGGCTAGCAGGCTTTTGCAAGCAAATGCCTTTAACCACTGACTCATCTCTCCAGCCCCTAAAAGCTGTATATTTTTAATCACAGAAAATTACATTTTACCTGGTGTCCAAATACAGACCTATGTTTGTGCAAATATAGATACATAACACTGAAGAAGATGGAACTGACGGTATGCTCAGTGTTAGAGCCTGCTCTTAGTGAGCGCAAGGCCCTGTTCTGTCCCCAACAGCAGGAAGTCAAGCACAAACTTTGAAAACTTTTGCAATACGCAGTGTAAGTCAATGTTTTTATTCTACTCTATTCTAGTTCTTAAAGTGGTGATTATCTGTTAAATTGATTTTATGACCCATTGAGTTAGAGCCAGAGTTTGAATAGCACTTCTGAAGACTGCTTGAGTGTTGCCTTGTGAAGTAGGTTAGCTAATATTCAGCCTTTTCAAAAGGTGACTGAAGCCTACACTTAGAAAAAGAAGTTGGACTGAAGAGGCAAAGACAGAAGAAAGGGCTTGGGCACCAGAGGAGCAGAAACCAGCATGAAGAGACCTTGAGTCTGGAAGAAGGAGTACAATATTGTTTAGATGTTTGGAATTAGAAGTAGATGAATGTAAAAGATGACTTTACTGCTTTGGGATTTTGCCTAAGCTCTTGAAGACTTCTGGTATGACATCAGAAATCACTTGAGGTTAAGTTGTGCTTGGTTGTTAGCATCTTGAGAGGCTACCAAATTTAGTTTGTGAATTGCCTACAATTCACTCCCAGGAATCTCTTCTGTACCAATCCAGGCCAATTTCTTTAAGTAAATCAATATCCCAAAGTTTATTTGTTTGTATACTGTTTTCATAATTATTACCATCACTACACATCAACTTATTGTTTGGTTCATTGTTAAATTGAATTTATTTTACAATTCTAACTACTTATTACAATTGAGGTGACACTCACTTAACATAAAATTAGCCATTTAAAATAAACATTTCAGTGGTATTTAGTGTATTCACAGTGTTGTGCAACTGCCACCTGTCTTTAGTCTACTTTCAAAACAAAATATTTTATTTTTATTTACTTATAAGAGAGAAAGGAAGGGAGGGAGGGAGAGAATGGGCATGCCAGGGCCTCTAGTCTCTGCAAACAAACTCCAGACATATGTGCCACCATGGGCATCTGGCTTAACATGGGTTCTGGGGAAGTGAACCTGGTCCTTAGGCTTTGCAGGCAAGGGCCTTAACCACTAAGCCATCTCTCTAGCTCTCAAAACAGTTTTATTGGTGTGTAAGTCATCCTATAGCTATCCTACCCTCTTCGTCCTGAAGAAAACATTGTAATGATTTTAAACATGTACTAAAAACAAAGCAATTTCAAATATCAACTGGATATCATTGTCAGCTACGTCTTTGAGTAAGGGATTTTTCCATGTTAAGAAGGCTTTTTGAGGCTTGAGAGATAGATGACTTAGTGGTTAAGGCCCTTGCCTGCAAAGCCAAAGGACCAAGGTTGAATTCCCAGTACCCTCATAAAGCCAGATGCACAAGGTGGCATATGCATCTGATGTTTGTTTATAGTGGCTAGAAGTTCTGGTATGCCCATTCTCTTTCTCATAAAATAAATAAAAATAAAATAGAAAATAATGTTTGTACATTATCTGCATGTGTGAAAATAGCAGTTATCTCCATTATTTTGTATAGTTGATGAATGTTAATTAAAAAGGATATTAGCATATATTATGGAGATATTAAAGACAGGTCACTACTTGGGCACTGTGGTGCACTCTTGTAATCCCAGCATTTGGGAGATAGAGGCAGGAGGATCATGCATTCAAGTCCAGCCTTACCTACATAGAGAGTTCAAAGTCACTCTATCTCACCACCCCTCCAGTAAAATGATAAATTAGCACTAAGTCAAGACTTTCTGCTTGGTAAAGTCAGAACTATTGGAAGAGGTTTTAAAAACAAAAAGTTTAGATCCATTGATATTTAATACTATTTGTTCTACATTTAACTACATCTTGGTATAGCTCTAGCCATCCTTGTTTCAATTCCTCCCCCCCTTCCTCCCTCCCTCTCTCCTTTTCTTCCTTCCTCCTTCCCTTCTTTCCTTCCTTTCTTCCTTCCTTCCTGTTATTGATAACTTCCATAATATGGACAATAAACCATGATAATTCCCTCCCTCCCACTTTCTCCATCACAGTTCTACTCTCCATCATATCCCCTCCCCCTCTCAATCAGTCTCACTTTTATTTTGATGTCATCATCTTTTCCTCTTATTATAATGGTCTGTGTAGATAGTGTCAGACACTGTGAGGTCATGGATATCTAGGCCATTTTATGTCTGGAAGAGTGCATTGTAATGAGTCCTATCCTTCCTTTGGTGCTTATATTTTTTCTGCAATTCTGCAATGGACCCTGAGCCTTGGAAGGTGTGATAGAGATGTTTCAGTGCTGAGCACTCCTCTGTCACTTTTTCTTAGCACTTTGTACCTTTTGAGTCATCACAGAAGTCACTGCCATCTGAAAAGAGAAGTTTCTCTCACCAAATTTAGAGTAGAATTAATATATGGGTATGAACATTAAGAAAAGTGCTTACCAGGAGGTTTGGTGAGCATAGTGTATACACTTAACCAGATGACAGCAAGCATTATACCACTAGGACTCATGACTTCCCCTGTCATTATTACAACTCTTCATTAAAGAGATCGCCTACTGTTTTCAGAATCTTGTATGACTGAGTTCCATGGAGTCAGAGAACTGTTTTGCTAGATTCAGTAATTGTAATTTTCATTATTATCTTTGATCATACAAAATTACATGTTTACCAAATATGCTTTGAGGGTTTTAAAGAGAAAATAGAGACACTACTTTCAAATAATATACCTTTGTTGTAATAGTCAATAAATAAGTGGGTCATATTAAAGTTTAAATTGGTTTAAATGCTCTAGTACTTGAGAAGCACTGTTAATATTAGCTATCCTTATAAATATTCCAGACTATCTTAGTGTAGTTCATTTTTTGGGGGGGGGTACTTCATTAAGCTCTCAAAAGGTAGCTCTGAAAGGATAGAAAGAATGCTTTGCTTCTCAAGACTCAGTTTTGCATCTGAAGAATGACCTTCTTCTCTACCTGATACAAGACTCACGTAAGATAGTTTCTGTAGAAGTGCACAGGACAATGACTCATACTTAGCTGGTTATTAGTAAGTACACTCGTTGATCTAACAGTCATATTCACTGTCTTGTTAATGTGTAATGGAACTGCAGCATGACAGTTTGCCCAAAGAAATCAGCTGGCTTTGTTTGAATGTGACATTCGAGCTTTATTGGAGCCTTTACCACCGTCCCAGCCCCACCTACCTCAACATTAACGGTGATGGCAAGACTGGTCATGATAATAATATTTATTCTTATAATAGCTCTTAACACTATCCATCTACTTTGTAGCAGGAATTATTCCAAATGTTTTCAGCGTAGTTGCTTTTCACACCTGTGTAACCTTAGTATTCTTTTGGGTAAAGAAGTTTGAGTAATTAACCCAAGAACACACAGGATTTCTCCTAGGCAGTCTGATGCCAGAACCCTTACTTTATTATTATTATTTGAGGTAGGGTTTCACTCTAGCCCAGGCTGACCTAGAATTCACTATATAATCTCAGGATAGCCTTGAACTCATGGCAATCATCCTACCTCTGCCTCCCGAGTGCTGGGAGTGCGCCACGCCTGGCCAGAACCATTACTTTTAGATGTGGTCTCTAGGGACTCTCAGGGAATAAGGTCCTGTTATTCTGCTCATCTGTAGAGCTGGCTACAAGGAAGAGGCTGAAGGACTCTTCCTCTAGAGGAAATGCATGTTTACAAAGCCATATTTGTCTGATGGAGGATCTAAGTTTCATAGAAAAATCCTATTACTCATACAGGCAAGGTGGCTTAGCAGCTAAGGTGCTTGCATGCAAAGCCTACCTACCTATGTTTGATTCCCCAGTACCCATGTAAAGCCAGATGCATAGTGGCACACACATCTGGAGTTCATTTGCAGCAGCTAGAGGCCTTAGCATGCCTGTTATTTCTATCTCTGTGTCTCTCTTCTCTCTCTCTCTCTCTCTGCTTGCAAATAAATTTTAAAAAAAGAAAGAAAAGCCGGGCGTGGTGGCGCACGCCTTTAATCTCAGCACTCGGGAGGCAGAGGTAGGAGGATCGCTGTGAGTTCAAGGCCAGCCTGAGACTACAGAGTGAATTCCAGGTCAGCCTGGGCTAGAGTGAGACCCTACCTCAAAAAACCAAAAAGAAAAAAAAAGAAAGAAAAATCCAGGTTGGAGTGATGGCTTGGCTTACTGGTTAAGGCGTTTGCCTGCAAAGCCAAAGGATTCTGGCTTGATGTCTCCAGGACCCATGTAAACCAGATGCACAAGGGGGTGCATGCATCTGGAGTTCGTTTGCAGTGGCTGGAGGCCCTGGCATGCACATTCTGTCTCTCTCTCTCTCAAATAAATAAATAAAATATATTTAAAAGAAAGAAAGCAAGAAAAATCCAGTTTCTTACCTGTTGACCCACAGAGGATCAGCAAAGGTAATTGTAAGGGAATTAAGGAAAGACGATTATAGTAAGGAGATAGTCATACTTAGTGAGAATAAAAACGGAGTGAAAATTGAAAAGGAGAACAATTAGTCTAGATTCAAGTAGTTAGGCAAGGAGTTCGTACCAGAGGCTTTCACCCGTCACCTGTATTTTTCACGTGCTGTCACTTCCATTGAAAGTGCTTCTAAATTTTGTGTCTTGTTTCCCATAAGGAAATGTGGCAGGTCCACCTGCATTGAAGGCCATGATTCATTCTGTACTCTGTTTATGGTTGTATTTTATTACAAAGCAAGATTACAGAAATGGCACAAAAATAAAATATTTTGCAAAGTTGAAGTGGTCATAACAAGTTAAATTGTTGTTGACTAGATCTAGTAGCCCAGTGACATTTTGCTGTTTTTATTTTTAAATCGCAGGAGATTTGCCTGTAAACCGCTCAGTAGCAGAGAAAGCCTCCAAAGGCTGTGAGTTAGAACATGTGGGGGCGCTAAAGATACTTGGACGCTTTCTCATATAAAATGTGTCTCAGGGAAAGATGTTTTAGACATTTCATTGCAATATTAGTTTGAAGTTTAACAAAATACATGATAATTAGTATTTTTGTGTTGAGAAATTGAGAATGCTTTTGTTAGAGAAAATAAGCCAAAAAAATTCTGTTGTATTTCAACATTCACCTTCTTAGAAAGTGCACTTCTTGATTAAACTAAATCATGCAGATGGTTCCTGATTTATGATAGTTCAATATAAGATTATTTGTATTTTACTATGGTATGAGTATGAGTACTTAGAATCCAAGCATTTTATATTGTCCTGGGCTGGCAAAAGGTGTTATTGGTATGGTATACTCTTGATAATGGACAACAGGAATGAGCACGCACCCTCTGCATTATATTGCGCTCATAAGCTATGATGTCTGGTAGATGAGATGTATTCACTAGAATTTTGATTAAAGATATTCTTAGGGCTGGAGAGATGGCTTAGTGGTTAAGGCATTTGCCTGCAAAGCCAATAGGGTCCTGGTTTGATTCTCCAGTACCCACGTAAGCCAGATGCACAAGGGGGCACATGCATCTGGAGTTCATTTACAGTGGCTGAAGGCCCTGGCATGCCCATTCTCTCCCTCTCTCTGTCTCTTTCTTTGTATCAAATAAATAAATAAATTTTTTTTTCTCAATTTTTATTAACATTTTCCATGATTATAAAAAAATATCCCATGGTAATATCCTCCCTCACCCCCACCCCCCACGTTCCCCTTTGAAATTCCATTCTCCATCTTATCCCCTCCCCAACTCAATCAGTCTTTTATTTTGATGTCATGATCTTTTCCTCCTCTTATGATGGTCTTGTGTAGGCAGTGTCAGGCACTATGAGGTCATGGATATCCAGGCCATTTTATGTTTGGAGGGAACACATTGTAAGGAGTCCTACCCTTCCTTTGGCTCTTACATTCTTTCCGCCACTTCTTCCGCATTAGACCCTGAGCCTTGGTAGGTGTGATCAAGATGTTACTCAGTACTGCAGTCACTTCTTTCCAGCACTGTGATACCTTCTGAGTCATCCCAAGGTCACTGCCCTCTGAAAAGAGAAGATTCTCTACCCAAAGTGAGAGTAGCATTAATATAAGGGTATAAATATTAAGAGAAGTGCTTACTGGGCAGCTTGATAAGCATAGTTTATACATTTTCCAGACAGCAGCAGATGTTACACCCCTAGGGCTCATGACTACCCCTGTTTTAAGTTTTCAGTATCAGGGATATGTTCCCTCCCTTGGAGTGGGCCTCCAGTCTAATTGGAGGGCAGTTGATTTCTACCATGAAGGATGTGCCACTATTGCACCCGTTGGCTCATTTGGCCTGGTTGGCCAAATATAAGGCTTGCAGTGTCCATTGTTGAGTATCTTCACTGGTGGTATCTCTTTCTCCCATTGAACTACATGTAGAATGGCTTTTTCCAGCTTTCTGTCAGCTGGTCTACATGGAGGAGGTTATCAGCTCAGTTCCAGTAGGATTTCTCAGTGGCCTTGCAGCCCAACTATGTGGAGTCTTCAGCAATAGGGTCTTACCATCTATTCCTGGTGAGAATCCAAGGGCCTCGGCAATGGCCTATAATGTTTTGGGGGCATCAGGGACCTCCCTGGCTAACAACTCACTGGAGGTATCCCATACCTGGCACTGAAAATTTTATTACAATGATCTATGGCTCCTGAGTGTTCCATTGTCCAAAACTGGAGGATTCCAGATGGTTTATTTGCATCCTCTTAGATTTTGACTAGCCCTCTCTCCACCTTTCCTTTACTCAATCTCTTCCCCTGACCTCACTTTGGGCCTTTTTACCCTTATTGATCTATTCTTCTACTTACATATATACAATACTAACCTATTAAGTACCCACCTTCCTTCCTTTCTCTTCCCTTTATATCTCCTTTTTAACTTACTGGCCTCTGCTACTGAGGTTTTTCCTTCTCACGCAGAAGCCCAGTCATCTGTAGCTAGGATCCACATATGAGGGAGAACATGTGGCGCTTGGCTTTCTGGGCCTTGGTTACCTCACTTAGTATAATCCTTTCCAGATCCGTCCATTTTCCTGCAAATTTCATAACTTCATTTTTCTTTACCACTGAGTAGAACTCCAGTGTATAAATGTGCCATAACTTCATTATCCACTCATCAGTTGAGGGACATCTAGGCTGGTTCTATTTCCCAGCTATTACGAATTGAGCGGCAATAAACATGATTGAGCATGTACTTCTAAGGAAATGGGATGAGTTCTTAGGATATATGCCTAGGAGTGCTATAGCTGAGTTATATGGTAGATCAATTTTTAGCTATCTTAGGAACCTCCACACTCATTTCCACAATGGCTGGACCAGATTGCATTCTCACCAACAGTGTAGAAGGGTTCCTCTTTTTCCTCATCCTCGCCAGCATTTATGATCATAAAATATATTAAAAATTTTTTTAAGTTCAGTTTTATTTATTTATTTGAGAGTGACCAAGAAAGAGGCGGAGATACAGAGAGAGAGAGAGAGAGAGAGAGAGAGAGAGAGAGAGAGAGAGAGGTGCGCAAAATGAGCATGCCAGGGCCTCCAGCCACTGCAAACAAACTCCAGATGCGTGCGTCCCCTTGTGCATCTGGCTCACGTGGGTTCTGGGGAATCGAGCCTTGAACCAGGGTCCTTAGGCTTCACAGGCAAGCACTTAACCGCTAAGCCATATCTCCAGCCCAATAAAATATATTTTTAAAAGAGATATTTTAACTTACTATAGTTTTAGTGGAGTCTAGCTCCATCATAAATTAAAGAGCATTTTGTACAAGCTGTGTCTGTTATATTCAAGTTTGATAGTGATTAGTATTTGCTGTGGAGTTCTTCATTAACAAAGACAAAATGTTTCTGTTTGATCCTACAGGAGAGTTTCTTCCAGTGTTTTAGCATCTATTTTGTGATTTTCAGTTATTTGCTTCTACTTTGTAAGCCACAAAAAACTAGGGGTACATTGAATATATTTCGTTAAACCAATGTGTTTACCCCTTTTTCCCCAAAAGATTTGCTATCTTCCATTGTAACATTGTGGGAAGGTGAGTATTGACAAGAAAGTCTGTTTCTTTTCCTTTTGTTCAGTGGCTTTAAGCAAGAGAGAAATCTGATCAGCATTGTTTCTAAATATTCTTTTTGGTCTATACGAACATGTTATCCACTGAGCCATCTTCTTGGGCCCTAGTAATCTCTTCTTTCTTTTCTTTTTACTTTTTTTTTTTTAATTTCTGGCTACAATTGAGTACTCCATATATATTTATATATCAAAGTTTGACTGTAACATCTTTCTATCTCTGGGACTGATACTGTAAGGTTTTTTTTTTTTGAGGCATGGCTATTTTTCAGCACTTTGAGTTGTAACGTGATTTAATACGTATATCATATCAGGGTAATGAGTGTGTCTGAGTCACTTCAGTGTGGTAGTTAATAATGTGAGCTCTGGACATGTGCCTAGAATCAAGCCTGAGTTCTGCTACCTCCCAGGTACAATAACAGCTATAAAATGAATAATAGTATTTACCCCAGTATTTGATAACTTTGTGGACACACACAGTTTTTTTTTTAAAGATTTTATTTATTTTTATTTACTTATTAGAGACAGAGAGAGGGAGGGAGAGAAAGAGAGAGAGAGAGTGAGAAGGGGCACGCCAGGGCCTCTAGCCACTACAAATGAACTCCAGACGCATATGCCCCCTTGTGCATCTGGCTAACATGGGACCTGGAGAATTGAACCGGGGTCCTTAGGCTTTGCAGGCATGCACCGCTTTAACTGATAAGCCATCTCTCCAGCCCACACACAAAGTTTTCAAAGCAGTACATGGCAGGTAATAATCTTTCAGTGTTAACTGTCACTTTATTTTGATTCTCTCATCAACTGAGATATTTCTTTTTTCATTAAATTTTGGAGTTCAGTGGAAGGGAAGAAAGGAAAGGGAAATGAAAGAAAGTATTAGTAGTAGTATGATTCCATCGTGACCTGCACCATATTGGTCCCACTAATATGTCATCATGGATGATGAAGGAGGGTAAAACAAACCCTTAAAATGATTTTCTCTGAACTCATTTTATATGTACATAAAACAGACATATTTGACCATAAAACAAACAAGTATCCAAGTGTCTTTTTTTTTTCTTTTTTAAAGGTAGGGTTTCACTCTAGCCCAGGTTGACCTGGAATTCACTATGGAGTCTCAGGGTGGCCTCGAACTCACAGTGATCCTCCTACCTCTGCCTTCTGAGTGCTGGGACTAAAGGTGTGAGTGAGTTGCCAGACCTTTCAAAAGTCTCTGCATTCTTCCTGCTGTACTCCCCCCCCTCCATATATCATTAACATTTCAGGCACCAACTAGTTCAAATGGAAAATAAACTGGACAATGATGAATTAAAAAGTATCAAAGGTTTCAGCTGGGGCCCAGGTGAAGGAGGTAGACACAGAGAACAATCAACCCGTATCAAACCAGATATCCAGAGACACAGAGGCCCCCAACACCTCAACACTGAAGTAGACCAAAAATGAACCCAATATGGCTCAGGGAAATTTGCGCAAGAAGGGGTGGAAAGAATGTCAGAGCCAGGCATGGTGGCGCGTGCCTTTAATCCCAGTACTCGGGAGGCAGAGGTAGGATGATTGCTGTGAGTTTGAGGCCACCCTGAGACTCCATAGTGAATTCCAGGTCAGCCTGGGCTAGAGTGAGACCCTACCTCGAATACCAAAAAAAAAAAAAAAAAAAAAAAAGAAGAAAGAAAGAAAAGAAAAAGAATGTCAGAGCCACACGTTGGGTCATGATATGCAGAGACATTTCCTCCTACCCAAAACTGTTGTTTAGCCCCACAATGCATGACCCATATACCCCAACGTGGAGGGGGGGCAAGGAGGAGGCTGACAATGGTACCAATTTGACTGTATTCACAGAGTACAAAAATAAAAAAAATAATTAAACAAAAAGTGTCAAAGGTACTGAAGATGCATTTTCCATGTGTTATAGATCTAGTCTACGCCCAGAGCTCATGAAGGGGATTGTTTCTGAAGACAAAGCTGTAGGCACAATGAGTGAGGTAGCGTTGGTGAGTAGAGGGAACTTTCCTCATGAGCTCTGTGCGTGGAGTTACACAGGAAACAGCCTAGAGGATCTCAGTGTGGGTGGCCTTACATGGCGACCTAGAGCCTCAGTATCCTACTTCACTGCATCCTGGTTTCTGTTTTATATGTTGTTTTATTATTTTTTTAAAATTAAAGCAAAATGAGGGATTCTCCTAATATTAGGATACTTAATACACCCCACAGACTGATCTAAACTTTTTATTTATCTTCTGCCAAAGGCCACTCACTTCTATCTGAAAATTTTAAGTAGTTTTTGTTTAAGTCAAAAACGGTGGGGTTTTGGGCTGTGAACCATTAGTACACTTCGGTACACTAGGAAATGCAGAGCCATAGGTTGCTATTGGCCTGTAGCAGACCCGGGGCACAGCCTTATTCTCCAAGAATGCTCTCTAGCACCTGACACCTTGCTGGCCACCCCTCAAAGTCAGAGCCATACCTATGGTAGAAATCTGCAATATTGAGTTGTTTTGTGGATAACAGTTCCCAAGTGGTTCAGTTTAGATTTGCAGTTTTAATTTATTTATATTTTCTTTTTTAAAAAAATTTATTTCTTTATTTGCAATGTGGGAGAATGAACGAATGAATGAATGAATGAATACGGGCATGCCAGGGTCTCCAAGTGCTGCAGAAGTACTCCAGACGCATGAGCCACTTTGTGTGTCTGGCTTTATGTGGGTACTGGGGAGTCAGACCCAGGTTGTTAGGCTTTGCAGACAAGCGCCTTAACTGATGAGCCATATTTTCAGCCCTTACTTACATTTTCTATTGGAATCTCTCAGATTGCTTTACCAGAATAGCATATAATCAGATATGGTGAAATCTTTGAAAGCCTGCTGGGCAAGGTGTTACATGGGAATACTGTGCTTATTCATGTAACTCTGCCCTTTGTAAGTCAAGAGTGTAGCTTTTTGCATGTGTGGATATACATGTCACTGTCCTTCTGAGACTCCCAATAGGTAAAACATTTTGGTCAATAACAGGTTTTCAAACACTGCTTTCTGGCATGCGTGATTAGTGTATATTATGCAGACACACCGACAGCATAGACTTGGAACCTACTTAGTCATTTTCCTGTGCACGGATCCGGATGGACTTTAGTATGTCAAATCAACTTTCCGGTCACCATACCTTTCCTCTTTTTTTAAAAAAATTTATTTATTTATTTATTTGAGAGCGACAGACACAGAGAGAAAGACAGATAGAGGGAAAGAGAGAGAATGGGCGCGCCAGGGCCTCCAGCCTCTGCAAATGAACTCCAGACGCGTGTGCCCCCTTGTGCATCTGGCTAACGTGGGACCTGGGGAACCGAGCCTCGAACCGGGGTCCTTAGGCTTCATAGGCAAGCGCTTAACCGCTAAGCCATCTCTCCAGCCCACCTTTCCTTTTTGTTTCAAGTCACAGTACCTTTCCTCACTCCCACCCTACTATGATTTTCTGAATTTTTGTTTCATTGGTGTCTATTGTAATGGTGCTTTTTTCATCTCTAATTTTATTAATTTGCGTCTCTTCCCTCTTTCTTTAGTCAGTTTTTGTTAAGGGTTTATCCTTTCAAGGAACCATCTCTTCATTTCACTGGTTCTTTATATTGTATGGCTTTTTTTTTTTTCTTTTTTTCCGAGGTAGGGTCTCACTGTATCTCAGGCTGACCTGGAATTCACTGTGTATTCTCAGGGTGGCCTCAAACTCATGGCAATCCTCCTACCTCTGCTTCCCCAGTGCTGGGATTAAAGGTGTGTGCTGCCATGCCCAGCCTATTTGTGTGACTTTTTTTTTTTTTTTGGTTTCCATTTCATCAATTTCTGCCCTGGTCTTTATTATTTCTTCACATCTACTGATTTTTGGTTTGCCTTGTTCTTCTTTTCTCAAGGCTTTAAGGGGTAGCATTAGGTTGTTTATTTGTGACCTCTCTAAATTAAAAAAAAATATTTTTATTTATTTGCAAGTATGTATATGTGTGTGTGTGTGTGTGTGAGAGAGAGAGAGAGAGGGAGGGAGGGAGGGAAGAAGGGAGCGAGCAAGCGAGCACATGGGGATACCAGGGTCTCTAGCCCCCACAAACAAACTCTAGTTGAATGTGTCACTTTGTGCATCTGGCCTTACGTGAGTGCTGGGGAATTGAACCCAGGCCAACAGACTTTGTAAGCAACTGCCTTTAACTGCTGAACCATCTCTCCTGCCCTCTCTAATTTCTTTAAAAAATATTATTTATTTATTTATTTGCAAGCCGGGGCGAGGAGAGCGCATGAGAGCGAGCAAGCAAGAGGAAAATAGACACAGCAGGGCCTCTTGCCACAGCAAATAAACTCCAGATGCATGTGCCACTTTGTACCTCTGGCTTTATGTGGGTACTGGAGAATCAAACTCTGGTTGTTAGGTTTTGCAGGCAAGCACCTTAACCACTGAGCAATCTCCACCCCTCTTTTTTGGGGGGTGCTTTGAGGTAGGGTCTCACTCTAGCACAGGCTGACATGGAATTTATTCTGTATTCTCCAGGTGACCTCAAACTCAGGGTGATCCTCCTACCTTTGCCTCCTGAGTGCTGATATTAAAGGCATGTGCCACCGTGCCTGGCCAGCCCTCTTAATTTCTTTCCTTTTTTACTTTTATAAATTGACAACTTCCATAACGGTAAACAGTATAGCATGGTAATTCCCTCCCTCCTCCCACTTTCCCCTTTGAAACTCCACTCTTCATCATATCCCCTCCCCCTCTCAATCAATGTCTTTTATTTTGATGTCATGATCTTTCTCTCCTATTATGATGGTCTTGTGTAGGTAGTGTCAGGCATGGTGAAGTCATGGATATCCAGGCCATTTTATGTATGGAGGAGCATATTAGAAGGCGTCCCACCCTTCCTTTGGCTCTTACATTCTTTCTGCCACCTCTTTTTTTTTTGTTTTTGTTTTTCGAGGTAGGGTCTCGCTCTAGCCCAGGCTGACCTGGAATTCACTATGGAGTCTCAGGGTGGCCTTGAACTCACGGCGATCCTCCTACCTTTGCCTCCCGAGTGCTGGGATTAAAGGCGTGCACCACCACGCCTGGCTCTGCCACCTCTTCTGCAATGGACCCTGAGCCTTGGAAGGTGTGATAGAGATGTTTTAGTGTTGAGCATTCCACTGTCACTTCCTCTCAGCAATATGGTGCCTTTTCAGATTTTTTGTTTTGTTTTGTTTTTGGTTTTTTGAGGTAGGGTCTCACTCTAGCCCAGGTTGACCTGGAATTCACTATGGAGTCTCAGGGTGGCCTCTAACTCTCAGCCATCCTCCTACCTCTCTCTGCCTCCCGAGTGCTGGAATTAAAGGTGTGCACCACCATGCCCGGCATTTTCAGATTTTTTCTGGATGAAGTATACAGGGCATTTTACATTTATTGTTTCATCTATTTCTGAAATTTATATTATTAGTTATAAATATAATATAATATATAATATAAATTATAGGTGAAGAAATGTTCTAGCTATCTGACTAAAAGAAGCTGATGGGATAAAAGTTTATTTTGGCTTACAGTCTCCAGAGGAAGCTTCATAGTGACACCGGAAAGCTTGGCATGAGCAGAGGCTGGGCATCACCTCTGCCATAACAGGTGGCAAGCAGATGAGCTACCCCTGGCGAGCTAGGTTTAATAAACAATCAGGGCCCACACCCAGCATCATACCTCCTCTAGCCCAGTTCCATCTCCCAAATTGCCACCAGCTGGGGATCAAGCATTCAGACTACATGAGTTTATGGGTGACCACCACAGGAAACTAAGGCTTAAAGAGGAGTCAAGCCAGGTATGGTGGTGGACCCTGTAATCCCAGCGCTTGACTGGTAGAAGCAGGAGAATCAGGAAGCCAAGGTCATTTTCAGCTTCCATAAGGAGTTTGAGGCCAGTCTGGGCTACATTAGACATTGTCTCAAAAAAAAAAAAAAATTAAATGCTTGCTCATTATTATCCAAATAGAAATAGTCCACCCAGGAACCCAAATCTTTCTTACTTTAAAGGCATTGGTTTCAACCAGTATATCATGTTTTTTTCTGTGTCCCCAAGTCCATGTGGAAATTTACTTTGAGATTTTATACTTATTTAAAGAAGGATTTTCCACTTGGTACAATTCTTTTATATATATAAAAAAATCAGTGCTGGAGGGTTGGCTTAGGAGTTGGGCGCTTGCCTGTGAAGCCTAAGGACCCCAATTCAAGGCTCGATTCCCCAGGACCCATGTTAGCCAGATGCACCAGGGGGTGTACGCGTCTTGAGTTCGTTTGCAGTGGCTGGAGGTCTTGGCACGCCCATCCTCTCCCTCTCTCTCTCTCTCTTTCTTCCTTTTTCTCTCTCTCTGCCTGTGGCTCTCAAATAAATAAAAATAAACAAAAAAAATTAAAAAAATCAGAGCTGGAGAGATGGCTTAGCAGTTAAGGTGCTTGCCGGTAAAGCCAAAGGACTCAGGTTTGATTCCCCAGTACAGTACCCAGGTAAAGCCACTTTATGCCCCACTTTGTGCACCTGGCTTTACCTGGGTACTGAGGAATTGAACCCAGGCTGATAAGCTGAAGTGGGTTCTGGGGAATCAAACCTTGGTCCTTAGGCTTTGTAGGCAAGTGCCTTAACCATTATGCCATCTCTTCAGCTCCATGTTTAATCTTTCTGGTGGGGTATTTACTATTCTTGAAAAATAGACTGTATTGTGTTGTATTCATTGAATGCTGAAGTTAAAAATAATTACAATAGTAATTTTAAAAGAACATGCTGACATTTAGATCTGAAGACTTTCCCTCTAGGCTACAGAGTCTTAAAGTAGTTCATACTGAGGTTTAAACTCTGAATGGATACTTGCTTTCTGTATACACTTACCTTTTGATCTTAAAGCAGCACTTATTTTTGGCTTTAATAAATTGTAAATTACCCTTCCAAATTTGGAAATAGTGTATGAAGTAAAAACTCATCAGTCATTTAAAAGAGAAAAGCAAAAAAAAAAAAAAAAAAAAGACATTTGATCCTTTTTCTGCTATTTTCTTCAATAATTGGAGCTTTTCTTCTATCAGTAATTGAAGCTAGAAGTACAAGGTAGTTAAAAAGTGCAGATGTTTATGCTCATTTCATAAAATTGAGATTTAAGAAGCACCCTTAAAATTCTCTTTAGGGTTGCTTTTTGTGGACAGTGACCTGTAGAGCCCAGAGATGTTTGTAGGCTACATCTGAAACACAGGGTGCCTTGAGGAGCTAGCATAGTGCCCGTTCATTTGCTTTCCAACACCCTGCTCATTACAGGAGTACTGCTATGAGTCTCTGGGCTGTTTTTTCTCTTAGTTACACCATTTACACAAACTACTGAAAAGCATGATCGTCAATGAGTCCTTTCTCCTTTATTTTCATGATTTATACCATACTTTCCTATGCTTCTAATTCTAATTTCTCTGCCAGACCCTTCTACTCTATATGGGTCTGCTAAGCAGAGTACAGAGTACTGGTGACGAAGCACATTTTGCCATTGATCATTGTTATTCTATAGTGTCAGTATATATTTCAAGCTGAGCGAACTGAACATGGTCAACTTCATGTTTTGGTTCTTAGCCTCTGTCACCACTGCTTATCGCCAGTTACCTTGCTTGCTCTTTGTGTGTCTCTCTGTAAGTCTATATTTTCTTTCTAAATCTTTAGTAGAATCATACTTTACTTTCTTCCTACATCTTTTTTACTATTTTTAAAAATATTTTATTTTGACTTATTTGAGAGAAAGAGAGGGGTGTGTGTGTGTGTGTGTGTGTGTGTGTGTGTGTGTGTGTGTGTATGCATGCAGAGAATGGGTACACCAGGGCTTCTAGCCACTGCAAACAAACTCCAGATGCATGTGCCACCTTCTGCATCTGGTTTATGTAGGTCCTGGGGAATCGAACTGAGGTCCTTTGGCTTTGTAGGCAAGTGCCTTAACCACTAGCAATTTCTCCAGCTGTACTATTTTTCTTTATTGAAAATAATTCATCAGCCAGGTATGGTGGCACAAGCCTTTAATCCCAGCACTTGGGAGGCAGAGATAGGAGGATTGCCATGAGTTCAAGGCCACCCTGAGGCTACATAGTAAATTCCAGGTCAACCTAGGCTAGAGTGATATCCTACCTCAAAAAGCAAAATAATAATAATTATTATTATCATTATTATTCATCAAATTTGGAAAGTAAGATTATGTTTCTGTTATTTATGTTTGGCATCATAATTGTGATCTCCAACATCGAAAGTTAAAGTAGTGAGAGAGTTGAATGACTATATATATAGAGTATATTCATATACCCACATATATAACGGCACCTACTTAAAATGATCTTAAAACAGGTTTATTTACAGCATGAAATTCTGAGACACATACCAGGTGCACATGAAGACCAGGAAATTTGCAAGTATAATTAGAATCAAAAACCCTCTTGGAGTCACAATACCTAGGAGTACACAGGAAACCTGCATTGTATATTGACTGGCAAAATTCAGAGTGAGAAGGTTGTCTCTGTCCTGCTTCTCTAAGAAAGAGAAAAGTAGTAAAAGAAAGAGTGGCAAAAATGCTCATTCTGAAGATGCTTTGTGCCTTTAATTTGACCAGGTTATTTCTTTTCTTCTGCCTTTATTGATTTCATCAAATGTTCAACATGCCTGGCAGAGAGAGAATGGCACACCAGGGTCTCCAGATGCTGCAAATGAACTCTAGATCCATGGGCCACTTTGTGCATCTGGCTTTACGTGGGTACTGGGCAATCAAACCCAGGTTGGTAGGCTCTGCAGACAAGTGCCTTAACCGCTGAGCCATCTTTCCAACCCCCTAGTTTTATTTTTATGCCTCTTCCACTATTGAATGTGCACTTAGAAATATTCAGCCTAAATTTGACTTGTTCGGTACCCTTATAAGTGTTTACATTTCCAAGTCTGAAACAGGAACTTCATTGTTTGGTAATAGGACTAATAGTATCTAGATATTCTTATATGGGAAGTTTGAAAATTAAAATCTCCATAAAACGGCTTTACTCAACACTTTGAAACTTAGGCCATAAACTAAGTTAAATAGAAACCCAAATCTTCAACCCACGATTAAAAAAAATAATAACTACACTGAGTTTGTTTTCATATTTCCCTGTAATTAATTACTTTATTAACTTTTCATAACAATTTAATGATTTTCTTTCCTATGTGTATGGTTAAGAAATTGAACTGAAGCCCTCATACATGAAAGGCAAGTATTCTACCATTGAGCTATTTTGCTTCTTCTTTTAATCCTTGTCTTTTTTTTTTTTTTCTGGAACATTTAAAAAGTGTGTCATAATTTCTTACTTTCTTACACAATGTTAGGACACAACTTTATTCTTTGATGGTCTTAGAATGGCATCATGTCTATCAGGGTGCATGAATTCAGAAACATCGTGTGTGTGCGCATGTGTGTACGTACCGACTGTACCCGTTATCTGTAATGGGAGTCTGAGGGGTGAGGCTCGGATGATTTGAATATGTCAAGTCTGATGTTAAAGCAATGTAAATAGGCATGTAAAGTATTTTAATATCTTACTTCCAAATTAGAGGATACACTACTTCATGGTATGTTATGAGCACTGTAAAACAGGGGCTTTACCTGTCTTGTCAGAGCTGTGGGTTTAGCTCAAAGCCTTTCCAGCCTGTTAATGAAAGACATCACGTCATGTCTTTAGGTATGCCTCGCTACCCTGTTTTCATGCTCAATTTCCTTCTGTTTTAATCCACTTTCATGAAGTCACTCACCTAAAGGGTGATGCCATCACTTAGAACCTCACTATAATTAATTCCAATATTGACTTAAACCAGATAATAAAGCTTTTGCTTTGTGGAATAAGATTTTCCAGAGGAAGAGAGGTATTCCATGATGGTGCTTTTAGTAGCTGAGTCTCTGTCACCTGAAACACCCACAGATAATGGGCTTTTTACCAGTGGTGTGTTATGTGGAGTTTATGGTCAAAGCTGTCAGTTTAGTGTATTTCATTGTCCTTGGATAAACCATCACTCTAGGCAGGATATTTAGCTCAGCACTAGAGTGCTTTCTTGAGTGTTTAAGGCCCTGGGTACAATTCTTAGCTCTATCACCAAAAGAAGAACATCCCCCTCCCACATGAAAGTTGTGAACTTCTTACTTCTTTGTAGTTTGTTATTAATAACATTTTGAATGGTCAGCATAAGTAGGTGTATCTTCTTTTTTTTTCTTCTTTCTTTTAAACAATTTTATTTATTTTTTATTTTGTATCTTTTTTATGAAAGTAAAAATAACTGGAAATCTTATTCACACATGGAAATGATAATTTAAAACAAAAATTTGGGCTGGAGAGATGACTCAGTGGTTAAGGTGCTTGCCTGTGTAGCCTAAGAACCCATGTTTTACTTTCTCTCCAGATCCCATGTTAGCCAGACACACAAAGGTGAGGCAAGAGCAAGGTCACAAATACCCACCTGATGGTGCAAGCATCTGGAGTTCAGTTGCAGTGGTTGAGGCCCTGGCACGCCAATTCTCTCTCGCTCGCTCGCTTGCTCGCTCTTAAAAAAAAAACTTACCATGAAGCTGGGTGTGGTGGTGCCACCTTTAATCCCAGCACTCAGGAGGCAGAGGTAGGTGGATTGCCTCAGTTTGAGTACACCCTGGGACTAGATAGTGAATTCCAGGTCAGCCTGAGCTGGAATTGAAAAAAAAAAGACATAAAACTAAACATTGTGAATTTTCACTGGTAAGTTTTCCGAAAGCGTAGCTCTGTGGCTAACTTTATAAAAGTCATTTATTTATTTTTCCTGTAATTAAAAAAAATCTAATTAATTAATTTTTTTTTTTGTTGAGGTAGGGTTTCACTCTAGCTCATGCTGACCTGGAATTCATTATGTAGTCTCAGGGTGGCCTTAAACTTGTGGTGATCCTCCTACCTCTGCCTACCAAGTGCTGGGACTAAAGGCACGAGCTACCATGCCTGGCTAAAATTTTTTTTTTTAACGTGAGAGAAAAAGAGGTTGGGGAGGGGGAATGGGTACCCCAGGGTTTTCAGCCATTGCAAAGGAACTCCTTGTACATCTGGCCTACATGGGTCCTTGGGAATCCAACCTGGGTCCTTTGGCTTTGCAGGCAAAGTCTTAACTGCTAAGTCATCCCTCTAGCTCTGTTTTTGAGAGAGCAAGAGAAAGAGGAGAGAGAGAGAGAATATGAATTGCCATGCCAAGGCCTCAGCCACTATAATCAAACTCCACACACCTCCACCACCTAGTGGGCATGTGTGAACTTGTGCTTGCCTCACCTTTGTATATCTGGCTTACATGGGATCTGGAGAGTCGAACGTGGGGCTTCACAGGCAATGTCAATTCCTGATGAGCTGTGTATATAGAACTAATGTGATCAACAGAAAGCCTTCAGAAGATGAATTTGGTGGAGACACATAAGATCGATGTAATATTTACAGAAAGACTGCATCTTACTTTATGTTATGAAAGCTGAGGTGAAGGAAGGAACCATCATAGCAAGTAGGACTTGGGATCTTGAGTAGGGCCAGTTAACTTCTGGTCCACTGTGGATCTTGTATCTGGACAATAGATGTGATACCAATTTCTTTCCTAATTATCTCCATAGACTGCTGTGAGCGTGAAATGTTACAGTACACATACAAGTGTTTTGAAGACCATAAAGCTCCTCTTGCTTATTCAGGCATGTACTGCTATTACATCATAACTGGCTTCTCCAGGGCATGGGTTCTGTAGTAGTTGCTAGCAGGAGGTATGTCATTACGAGTCAGATGTTGTCAAGGAACATTTGGTGAAAGTCAAAGATGATATTTTAATGCTAGGTATGGTGGGACATACTTAATAATCCCAACTCTTTTTCTTTCTTGAGACAGGGTCTCACTGTCTAGCTGTAGACCAGGCTGGGCCTTGAACTTGGAGTGATCCTCTTGCCTGAGTGCTGAAATTATAGGTGTGTACCACTGTGCCTAGCCTCTTGTGCATTTTAGAGTTGGTCTTAGGCAATAGTAAAAAGGGACAGCATGAATATTGGGCTGCCAAAAAGTTGTTATTTTTCCTTCCTCTCCTTCTCCCCCTCCCCCTCTCTCCTTTTTCCCCTGCCGCCTCCTCCTCCTATTTTTTAATTATTATTATTATTATTATTATTATTATTTTTTTTTTTTTGAGGTAGGGTCTCATTCTAGTCCAGGCTGGCCTTGTGTTTATATGTCATCTCAGGCTGATTTCCCATTCACAGCGATCCTCCTACCTCTGCTTCCTGCGTGCTGGGATTAAAGGCGTGTGCCACCACGCCCGGTTGTTTTGTCTTTCTTTCTTTCTTTCTTTCTTCCTTCCCTCCTTCCTTCCCTCCTTCCTTCCTTCCTTCCTTCCTTCCTTCCTTCCTTCCTTCCTTCCTTCCTTCCTTTCTTTCCTTCTTTCTTTCTTTCTTTAGAGCGACAGACATAGAGAGAAAGACAGATAGAGGGAGAGAGAGAGAATGGGCGGGCCAGGGCCTCCAGCCTGCAAACGAACTCCAGACGCGTGCGCCCCCTTGTGCATCTGACTAACGTGGGACTTGGGGAACCGAGCCTCGAACCGGGATCCTTAGGCTTCACAGGCGAGCGCTTAACCGCTAAGCAATCTCTCCAGCCCCTCCTCCTCCTTTTTTCTGGATTCTTCTTCTTTTTTTTTTTTTTTTTTTTTTTTTTTTTTTTTTTTTTTTTTAGGTAGGGTTTCACTGTATCTCAGGCTGGAATTTACTGTGTAGTCTCAGAGTGACCTCGAACTCACAGCGATCCTCCAACCTCTGCCTCCTGAGTGCTGGGGTTAAAAGTATGCACCACAATGCCTAGCTTTGCTTGTTATTTCTAGATGTGCTCTGCAGGGCTAGAGAGATGGCTCCACAGTTAAGGTGCTTGCTGACAAAAACCAAAGGACCCAGGTTCGATTTTACATTACCCACATAAAGTTTGCAGTGGCTAGAGGCCCTGACATATATCTATTTTCTCTTATTCTATCTGCCCATCCCAACTCTCTTTCAAATAAATAATCTAAATGTGCTGTGCCCTTTGTACTCCTTGTTGTAGAAATTAATTTCCTTCTGCCTAGAATACATTTTGTCCCTTTTCCTACCTGGCAACCTACTAGCTATCTTCAAATCCCTAATCCTCCTTAAATGACATAATCTCTGTACAGACTTTGTTGACCTCTACGCAGAATTAGATACTTCCTCCTTTCATTCAGTTGTGTGGGATCCCCTAGAGTGCTTCCTGTTCTCCTCTGTGGGTTCCTCAAATACATGTGATCTCTGTAGTCCTAGCCTCAAAAGTGCATGGGTGCTCCAAATAAATGAATTAATGAATGAGAAAATGGTCAAATGTCCAGATTTTTTTTTGGGGGGGGGATTAAGAATTAACTTGATAACAACTCATCTTTTCAATCAGTAGCAAGCCTTTTGCTTCATTTTATTTTAGTAGAAAATGTTAGTTTTCCCATGTTCTTCCAGGAAACTATTTAAAGGAGGGACTGAAGAAGGGGCCTAGGCAGTTATCCTTTGGGAAATCCAACATCTGATCCCTTTGCTAGGTGGTTCTCATTCATAGTAGTATTTTCTTCTGTGAGTAGAACAAGTCTTAATGACTTGTGCACAATTCTTTCCATTGGTTTACCTTCAGCTGATTCTTAGAAAATCACTTAAGAATCTACTATCATTTCCATTTCATGAAGTCAAACAGTGTACACTAAATTACTCACAGTGGCGCACCTAAAGAGTGCTTTAGACTGTGAGGTTTAATCAGCGCATGCTTATTTCTCACCCTTCGGGACGTCGGGAGGTGTGAGCTCACGGTGTAGCAGGATGGCTTTCAGCCCTGTCCTTGTGTAGGTATCTTTGTGCTGCTCTCACAGGGCTGTGTGAGGAGAAACAGCGCTGGCTCTGCCCAGTGTAAACACATTGGACCCATGGGAGCACGCCTCACAGATTCATTTTAGCCTAATCACCTCCTTAATGGCCCCATTTCCAAATACCACAATCTCAGTGACATGAATTTGGGGACACAAGCATTTGGTTAATACAATATCTTATAATTTGATTTTAAAGATTTTGCTTTCTGTATTTTTCTATTGATCACTTCAATTTTAATTACCTTCTCTTTTGCTGTACTTTTTTTTTTTTCAAGGTTGGGTCTCACTCTAGCCAGGCTGACCTGGAATTCACTATATAGTCTCAGGGTGGCCTTGAACTCACGGTTATCCTCCTACCTCTGCCTCCCAAGTGCTGGGATTAAAGGTGGGTGTTACCACTCCCGGCAATGTTGATATTTCTTACACTCTAAAGTAGTTATTCCAGATTTCTTTGAACAAAAAAATTTTTTTTTTCTGATGGAGGGTCTTACTCTAGCCTAGGCTGGCCTGGAATTCACTATATAATCTCAGGGTGGCCTTAAACTCATGGCAATCCTCCTTACTTCTGCCTCCCAAATGCAGGGATTAAAGACATGCCCCACTTGAATTTGTTTTTGTCTGGTATATCTTTCCCTGCTCTTTTATTTACTTTATTTATTTATTTTTGAGGTAGGGTCTTGCTCTTGCCTAGCCTGACCTGGAATTCACTATGTAGTCTCAAGTTGGCCTTCAACTTACAGTGATCCTCTTGTGGATTCACTGTGGGCATATATAGTTGAGCCTTGACTCCATGTAGAAATCTTTGCTTTCAGTTGCAGTATTTAGATCTTTGCTGATCTCAATACGTATGGCAGGTAGCTACCATGTTGGCCAGTGCGGGTCTAAATCACAAGTTCCTACCCCTTGAATTCCTGACATCCAAACTGTGCCTTGTGTCTTTGGGAGGTCTTGGGGGAGAGCAAGTATCCAGTCTTTTGCAAAGGGAGGGCATTAGGAAGGTTCTTTGCCTCATTGTCAAAAGTAGATTTTAGGGCTGGAGAGATGGCTTAGCGGTTAAGTGCTTGCCTGTGAAGCCTAAGGACCCCGGTTCGAGGCTCGGTTCCCCAGATCCCACGTTAGCCAGATGCACAAGGGGGCGCACACGTCTGGAGTTCGTTTGCAGAGGCTGGAAGCCTTGGCACGCCCATTCTCTCTCTCTCCCTCTATCTGTCTTTCTCTCTGTGTCTGTCGCTCTCAAATTAATAAATAAATAATTTAAAAAAAAAAACAGTGCAGTGAAGGTATTATCCCATTTGTTGAAATAGTAATTGGCCCCTGGTCCTGGGTCAGAGCATATCATCTGTGCCTGCCAGAGGATGTGAAAGGTCTTGGGAAGAAATACACTTGTGAATAGACTTGAAGAGCATGACGTGTGGTGAGTACCACAGCCTCAGAGTTGTCCATTACAGCTTTGCTGAACAGGAAAGTTTCAAGGAATATTCCATGTCTGGGGAGGCAGGATGATTTTACAGGTAGGTAATTGTCTTCCAGGCTAAGAGTAAATACAGAAGAGAGATATTTAAGTGATTCATGTGGAAGAGTTTTATTTTTTTATTTTTTATTTTGACTTTGGGATCCCTAATAAAGATTGATTTGTATCTATCCCCAAAGCATATTTTTCTGCCAAAAGGAAGACAAACCTGGCTCGCTGTAACTGAAATGCACTTCATGCATTCCTATGCTTCTGCTTAATAATTTCACGCTAGCAAGTGGGCTGTATCTGTCCTTCCAATTAGGATGATGTCTTGTGTCACGTTATGACAGCCCCTTGTCCCCATTGTTACAGTGTGGTTATCAGGGGACCTTTTGTTGTTTTGGAGAAGCTGGAAACCCCAATTTAAAAATATTTTATTTGGGCTGGAGAGATGGCTTAGAGGTTAAGCACTTGCCTGTGAAGCCTAAGGACCCCAGTTCAAGGCTCGATTCCCCAGAACTCACATCAGCCAGATGCACAAGGGGTCGTATGCGTCTGGAGTTCGTTTGCAGTGGCTGGAGGCCCTGGTGCTCCCATTCTCTCTCTATCTGCCTCTTTCTCTCTCTCTGTCACTCTCAAATAAATAAATAAAAATGAACAAAAATTTAAAAAACTCTATGTGACATTATAAAAATAAATTTTATTTATTTACTTATTTGAGAACATGATAGAGGAGGATAGAGACAGAGAATAGGTATGGCAGGGCCTCTAGCCACTGCAGACAAACTCCAGACCCATGTACCTTGTATATCTGGCTTTCTATGGGTATTGGGGAATCGAACCTGGGTCCTTTGTCTTTGCAGGCAGATGTCTTAACCATGAAACCATATATCCAGCCCCCAAATATTTTAAAGAACAAATATTTTTATTTGTTTGTGTGTATGCATGTGGTATGGTGTGTCCACCAGGATCTCTTGCCTCTGCAAATGAATGCCAGACATATGTTTCATTTTCTGTGTCTGTTTTTCTCTGTGTTGAATTGGATCTAGGCCAACAGGCTTTGTGAACATTCACCTTTAACTGCTGAGCCATCTCCCCTTCCCCAGAACCTGAGTTTCTTTTTTTAAAAAATATTTATTTATTTATTTATTTTTAATTAAAAAATCTTTTCTTTTGTTCATTTTTATTTATTTGAGAGCGACATACAGAGAGAGATATATATATATATATATATATTATATATGTTATATATGTATATATGTTACACACATACACACACACACACACACACACATATATATATATATATATACACATACATACATACATATATACATATATACCTATATATGGGGGGGGGGAATGGCCACTCCAGGGCCTCCAGCCACTGCAAATGAACTCCAGATGCATGTGCCAGTTTGTGCATCTGGCTAACATGGGTCCTGGGAAATCAAACCTAGGTCCTTTGGCTTCACAGGCAAGCATCTTAACTGCTAAGCCATCTCTCCAGCCTGAAAATGGGTTTAATTCTGTAACAGATCAACCAAGTTAAAGCTATATTATAATGACCACAACTTGATATTTGGGATCAAAATGCAAATTTAAACCAGTTAGCTTAGAACGTAGTCTTTGGAGTAAAGGCCAAAGTTCCTTTGACTTCTGCAATATCTGCTTTTTTGTTTGTTTGTTTTGGTTTTTCAAGGTAGGGTCTCACTCTAGTCCAGGCTGACCTGGAATTTACTATGTGGTTTCAGGGTGGCCTCCAATTTACAGCCACCCTGCCACCTCTGCCTCCCGAGTGCTGGGACTAAAGGCATGTGCCACCACGCCCATCTGCAGAATCTATTTTAATATGAGTTTAAATTGTTTTATTTTCTATTTCTTTTTTTCTTACTCTGCAATCCCAGTAGTATGGGCTCGCTCTTAAGTCCAAATTGAGAAAGCCCACAGTATTGCAGATTTGGTGCCATTCCAGACTTGTAAACACAATTTCTTTTGCATACATCTCTTCCTGGCAATCTCTTCCTTATTCAGTACAGTTCATTTCTTACCTATTTCTGGCATTCATTCAGTTTTCTCCAAATTTTCTATGCTCTTCCCTTGTCCACCTTATAGCTGCCCAACTCCCTCCTCCCTTACAGGAGAAATAAGTACAGTAGGCTGGGCTTCTGTGAGGCTTTGTGCCTTCAGGGTGCAAGTGTGTTCACACCACTTGGTTCCTCAGCCTCCTTGCTTTTTCTATAAGGAAGGGTCTTTTTCTTCTAGTTCCTCACTAATCCTTCCACCTGTGTGCTTGATCATTGCGCTCCTGTTTCCTCTGAGTCCTAACTCTACCAGTTGTCCCCTTTCCTGCATTTTTTATCCCTGTCATCCTTGTTAGCCCTTAGAATCTATGCTCACGTTTCTGTTTTTCGACTTATTTAATTTAGCAGCTTTCTACCCATAGGAGACCGTTGGCCGCGTCTGTCGTGCTCATTAGCTCATAGCAAAGCTGTTGCCTGCAGCGCTCACCTCGTTGCCTGCAGCGCTCACCTCACCAGGTGTAGGTGGTTCCAGCTCATCTCCCTGTGCTTGTTCTTCACCTTCCTACCCTGCTTTTCTTTCCATTGCAGAGGGGTCTTTTACAAGACTGATAGGATCACCCCCACTCTGCGAAACCTTCCTTAGCACAACATTGCTCTAAGTGAACAACCCCAGCTCTGTCTGAGGTCACTGATGCCTTCGCCTCTGCCTCTTCAGCTTCATCCACTACTGCTGTGCTACTGAGAGCCGTCCACCCTCCCAAAGGAGCGTGCTGCTTCCCTTCTGAGTCCTTCATGTGTCTGGTCCTTGAGTAGGGTAGCATTTCCTGTAACCCTAGCAGCTTCCTGCTTCCTCTCCAAAACCCACGCTAAGCACCCTCAGCAGGCTCCACCCGACTTCTCTTTCCTGCCTTCCCCGTCTATTACTGTGCCATGAGGAGCATGGCCATGTGGGCTTCGTTTTATGAGTGGGTGGATACTGCCATTATTTATTTATTCCACGATTTAGTGAATTTATTTGTTTAGAACTCTTTGTTACTAACCTCACTATCTGCTATTCCTAGCATAGTACCTTACACATAGCAAGGATATATAAATGTTTGTACAGTGGATAAACTTTAACAAGTGTTATTTGGCATGTCTATAGACTCAATGTTATATTTTTAATTTAGATCATAGGCTTTGAGTTGCATGTCTTTAAGATCACGAAATCTTATGTTGGCTCATTAGGTGTTATATATGTTAAAAGGGGATAAGCAGAGCAGGGAAGATCTTGACCATGTGCTTACGACATAAAAGTTGGTCTATCTATGCTGGGTGTGGTGGCGCATGCCTTTAATCCCAGCACTCGGGAGGCAGTGGTAGGAGGATCGCCATGAGTTCGAGGCCACCCTGAGACTACATAGTGAATTCCAGGTCAATCTGGGCTAGAGTGAGACCCTACCTCTAAAAACAAAAGACAAAATAAAACAAAATTGGTCTATCTCAATATTTAGGTCAGTTGTTCATGCTGTCATAGTGCATGGTACCAGTTCATCCATGCCTTTCCTTCTGGTCAAAATATAATGAGTTAGAGAAAAGTCTCATGAAATTTATGAGCAGTGTCTTCACTATCCTTCCCCCATCCAGTCTGATCTTTTCCTGCATTTCCAGAGAACTGTGAAATGCAAATCTGATGGCTGTAATTCTTCCTTTGCACCCACCTATTTCTAGTCATTTGGATGGTCTCCCACTTTACCAATTCCACAACTGTGTCCGTGGTTAGTCTTTGTCCTGTGTGCACGCCTTCCGCCATGGCTGGTAACTCTTCTCTGTTTTAGCCTGTGGTTCTCAGGACCAGCACTGACACACACTGGCGGTGTCACCACAAGCCCAGGCATCAGCTGCCCGCGTTCAGGAGCAGATGTGCTCTTTCAGCTTTTGATCATTACAGTGTACTTGTCAAACAACTCCCTAAAGTCCCAGGAGGCAGCTCCTCATGCTGCTAGAAAACCCAAATCAGCAAAAGACGGGCTGCAGTTTGGTGCTTAGTTCCCCGCATCCCAGTGTGGAGATGGGCCATTCTCCGCAGCACCTGGACCTCGGAGGTGCAGGCCACAGTGCTGGGAACCCGTGTTTCAAACCTCCTAGGCTGCTGGCAAGCTGCTTGGTATTGTAGTCAGTGTGTGCTCCCTTTGGGAGTTTGATCTTTTTACTGACTTTGATATGGTTGGCTCCAAGGAAAGCCCAGCGTCTTTCTCTCTCTGGCGCCACCCGTCTTCCCTCTTCTTTCCCTCCCCCACTTCCCCACCTCACTATGCCTCACTTGAACTGGCTGCCAGGGTTCACAGACAGCTGGGCAGAGGGTGGCTAAATCGCCCAGCTGCCCGGGAAGCTTGGCGGCCAGGCTGAGGGAAGGAAGCATCGGCTCTCTTTGAAGGTTGGCTGCCAGTGAATCTCAGGCAGCTGGACTTCAAAGAGGGGCACCGCCTGGGCTTTCCCTCCTGTCTAGGCAGGTCATTCCTCTGCACTTCGCTTCCGGTGTTGTCATGGTGGTTTTCAAATTCCTCTTCAATTAAAGAGCTGAATTAGGAGTTGTACTTGTATTCCCTTTTGTGTTTCCATCACCACAAAATTAAGAGGTAAAGATCGAGTGAAAGGCAAAATAAATCCACAGCAGTGGGATTTCCTTTATAACCAGTCAGTTGTTTTTTTTTTTTTAATATTTACTTGCAAGGGGAGAAAGTGAATGCGCACATGCAAGTGCTTGCATGGGCATTAGGGCCTCCTGCCCCTGCGAACAAACGCCAAATTTTGTACATCTGGCTTCACATGGATACTGGGGAATGGAACCCAGGTCATTAGACTTTGCAGGTAAATGCCTTAACCACTGAGCCATCACTCCAACCCCAAGTTCTAAGTTGTTGAGAGATTCTTTGTGTGATCTTTAATAAAGGCTAATCAGCCCCTGCCTGTGGGTCACATTTAGCTGGCTGAGCCATGGGTGATGGTTTTGTCTGTTGTCCGAAATGATTGCAGTGCTACCCAAGTACCTCGCTGGCTCTTGCTGCACTTACTTCCTCACTTTTCACCTGCCAGTTATATGGGTACTTGAAAGGAGAGATGGCAGACTAAGGAAAGTCCAGAGGGCTTCATGGACTTACTCCAGGCCCACTTTAGTTTCAAATGGGTCAGAGAAAAAACATTCTGAAGGCAAAAAAGCTGTGAGTATGCACCATCACATCAGTGGCTGAGAGTACAGGCATAGAACCAGTATGCTTTGTTTCAAATTCAGACCCTGCCATTTTGTCAGCCACCTGGCCAAGGGCAGCTAACCTTACCTTTAAAAAATTTTAAAATATTTTGTTTATTTATTTACTTGGCAGAGAGAGACAGAGAAAGAGAGAGGCGGATAGAGAGTGTGGGTATGCCAGGGCCTCCAGTCACGCAAATGAACTCCAGATGCATGTGTCACCTTGTGCATCTGGTTTTATATGGGTCCTACAGAATTGAATCTGGGTCCTTAGGTTCCACAGGCAAGTGCCCTAACTGCTAAGCCATCTCTCCAGCCCCTAACCTTACCTTTTTGTACCCCATACTGTTTGTCAAAAGTGGTAACAATGACAGTGCAATTAAAAATGCAGAGGGGTAATAGATGACAGACATTCAGAAGAGTGGGTAGCCTGTAATCATGCCTGTTGTGACGACTACTGTTGTTATTGCTGTATTTCAGCTCCCTCCCATATACTGGGACTAGAGACAAACCACTGGTTTCTGCCTTAGGTTGAATTTGTAATAGAGTATTCTGTGAAATTTGTAATAGTATATAATGATATTTTCTGTAATTTAAAGGAGAACATAGGTATTTCATGTTGTCAGTCCCAGATCTTCCACTATCTACACAGGGAATAAGGAAACTGGATTCCTGGAGGGCCGTTGTCATGACACTCTCCCAAGCACCGCCAAAGGAAAAAACATGGCTGCTTGTCTGAAGTGGGTATTTTGGTGATGGTGTATTTCTTGGAGCTAGAATCAGGGTTTGACATTTTGCTCTGACAAATTTTTGTCATTTGTCTTTGGATAAGTTGCCTCACTCAGCCTCAGTTTTCTTGTTTGCAAAATGAGACAACTGTGTATATCTCAAAAGGCTTGTTTGAAGAATGAAATTAGAAAATGGAAATGGAGCGCCCTTGCCCTGGGTAGCACTGTGGTCAACAAATGAAGCTGCTGCTGTCGTTGTCACTACCTGCGTTATTATCGCCACCACCACGAGTGCTTCGAGGAAGCCTGCAGTTGACCGAGCACTGGTCTGCAAAGCTGAGGCTGTCCTCAAGGAGTTTTCTTTTTCTTGTTTTCTTGTTTTTAATATTTTATTTGTTTGCAAGGAGGGAGGGAGGGGGAGAAAGAGAGAAAATGGATGCGCCAGAACCTCTTGCAACTGCAAACAAACTCCAGATGCATGTGCCCCCTTGTGCATCTGGCTTACATGGGTCCGGGGGAGTCGAGCCTGGGCTGTCAGGCTTTGCAAACACCTACTGCATCATCTCTCCAGCCCAAATTTTGCTTTTCTTAAATCACAAGTGAGCTAATTTGGGGCCAAATCTAGCTTGCCATCTTTTTTTCGTAAAAAAGATTGATCATAACACATAACTGTATCCATTTGTCTACACATTACGCATGGCTGTGTTCATGCTACAGCAGCATAAGTGAACAGAACGTGTAAGATCCTCAAACCCTAAGATATTTACTGTTTGGTCCTCTTTGAAAAAGTTTGCTAACCCTTGCTTGAGATATGTATTTTTCCACTTATGGTCTATAGAATATTAGTTCAATCCATGCTGATATATATTATCTGAAAAAAATGGTCCCATACTCAAATAAGTTTGGGAATGTTAAAGAGGTTGATTTATTCCAGGACAGCTACTTAAAAGACTCTGGCTTTTAATATACTGATATGTATTGTGAATCTTCAAGACAAGGCCATGGTATGCAAATAAACTTGAGGTTCCCAGGCTCACTTGGCCATAGACCTCCAATGTGCTGATATTATACAAACGTTCTCTGGGAAACCCTGCTCTTGGGCTGTCTCTCTGGAAACAGTTTCTTCTTAAATCATTTCTTTTGGTGATTTAGGTGGTATCTTCACTTGGAGACTTACAGAATATCTTCTGTGATTCTGTGTTAACTATCTTATTTTTTTCTAGTAAAAATTATATTTTCTTAAAATCAGAACAGTGAGATAAGCTATATATTTAAATAGTCTGATCAGATAACATCCTCAATGTAAATGATTCTGTATTATGTCTGAAGATTATAAGGCAGAGTGTCAGAAAGTCCAAGAAAGACAAGCTGTTTCATTTCTGCTCTCTCAAGAATTTAAAAAAAAAATTGTTCATTTTTATTTATTTATTTGAGAGTGACAGAGAAAGAAAGAGGGGGAGAGAGAGAGAGGGAGAAAGAGAGAGAGGGAGAGGGAGAGAGAATGGGCACGCCAGGGCTTCCAGCCACTGCAGACGAACTCCAGACGCATGCGCCCCCTTGTGCATCTGGCTAATGAGGGTCCTGGAGAATCGAGCCTCGAACCAGGGTCCTTAGGCTTCACAGGCAAGCACTTAACCGCTAAGCCATCTCTCCAGCCCCCTCTCAAGAATTTTAAAAACACATGTCCTTTGTAGGGCACAATTATCATTACCATCATCATTATTATTATTATCAATTTTGCATCCAGATTTCTAAAACATAAATCTAGAGTGCCTAGTTGGTACACCAGCTGCTCTCAGCTAGGGTTTATAAGAGAGGAGATTAATGTGAAGGTAAGTTCTGCACTAGCCATAAGGGGTTTGTTTTATAGACTAAAGTAAACACCTTGAATTTCAAGTTGCAAGCACATGGGGAGCCAGAAGATTCCAGAGCACTGGCGTCACATTCTGCCTATGACTCACATTGCTCAGTGGCTGAGCTTTTCTCCTGCAGCTGCAGCTTCCAGCTGGCCACCAGATAGAGCCCTAGGAAGTCACCCACTACAGTCACCTGGTTTGAGATGACCACACCAGATAGAGCCCTAGGAAGTCACCCGCTGAAGTCACCTGGTTTGAGATGACCACACAGGCATGCAATTGTAGCACAGTCCACTTGTGAATGAAAGCTGGACTATTTGCCAAATGCAGATGAAAAATAAATGCTAAGTCATAGCTGATTCTGTGAGCTCCCAGTGGTTGTAGCAGCGAACCTGTTCCAAGAGTAGAGCACCCTGCTAGAAATGCAGCCGTGATCATAGTGCATTTTTTCCTCTTGTGACTCCTCCATCAGTGGCACATGCCAATACATAAGCACTTTGTTGTACAACAAATTTGAGGTAGTGCTGGGCTTATTGTTGCAGTAAATTTATTATAAAGAATAGAGGCCATAGATGTTTCCCCCCTTTTGCACATCATTTCAAGAAAATTTCCTGCCTTGTTTTTATTTCTTCTTTATTGTGTATATAAAGGATACGTAGAAAACTTTTTATTATCCTACTTTTATATTATGGAGGATGATAAGTGAACTTTTAAATCACATTCTTGTTTTTAAATGATTTCTTTTAGGGAAAGGATAGAAGGAAGAAGGTATAAGAGGAAAGGAGGGAAGGGAGTGTAATGATTAGTTATCATTTCAACTTGATTTGATTAATAAATGCTGAGAGTATTAGTGAAACATACCTCTTTGTATGTTTCTGAGGGTCTCTCCAGAGAGGATGAACTGAAGGAAGATGACCTTCCCTGAATGTGCATACTCTGTTGGACTGGGATCCTGGACTGAATCTAGAAGGGAAAAAGGAAAAAGTCATCCAAGGCCTTTTCCTGTTTCCTGATTTCCCCAGCTGTGAGCGAGCTCCCACTGCCACATGTGTGAGTCACTCCACACACCATGGACCTTCCCTTCCACAGCGTGCTGTACCCCTAAGCTGTAGGCCAAAGTAATTCCTGCCGTCTGAAGTTATTTCTTGTCAAGTATTTGATCGTAGCAACAAGAAAAGTAACTGACACAGCAGGGGAAAAATTAACATAACCTACAATGTAATTATTATTATTTAAAAGTTTTGTTATTGTTTATTCTTATTTATTTGAGAGAGAGAATGATGTGCCAGGGCCTCCAGCCACTGCAAATGAACTCCAGACATGTGCGCCCTCTTGTGCATCTGGCTAAAGTGTGTCCTGGGGAATTGAGCCTCAAACCGGGGTCCTTAGGCTTCACAAGGAAGTGCTTAACTGCTAAGCCATCTCTCCAGCCCTATAATTATTTTTGTTTAAAGAAGTTAGGGAACTTAGATGACTGTTAACTTGCTATACAATATATTGTTTCCTTGAAAACATGCTTTAAAAGTTTAGTTGCATTTGCTGTATGTATTAAATGTGTTCCTCTTGCAAACACTGTGATATGTATTAGTTTGCCCTCGAAGAGTTTTCATTGGGCTTCTTAGAGTTCAGGAGGCAAGTCTGGGAAGGAAGTAACATGTGGCTGACTCACTTGAAAAAAGAGGTGAGGAAAACTTTTATCTTGTGCCATAAAGAAAAGAATTTAAGCATGGTCCTTCCCTCCCATGCCTTCCTAGAATGAACTATCTCTAAGCATTCTCTTTTCTCCCTTTCACGCATTACTTGGTGTCATAGAATATACCAAAGAAATGTATATAATTAATAGGAAACAAACTATAGTTACCTAGGGACAGTAGTTATCTAAAGGCAACCATGGCAAGAAATAACAAACATTGTTAGGGAGGATCTGTATTCTTATAAGTAGATGCAAAAGAGACAAGAGAAGAGCACAGGGGTTATGTATGAAGTATGAGGCAGGCTAAAGTGGCCTAAGTTTGAATGGCAGGGCAACATGTCTAGTTTAGGACCATTATTTAGCTGACTACTAAGTCCCGGAGAAAGAGTTAACCTTTTTAAAAAGTTAATGATAATGGGCTGGAGAGATGGCTGAGCAGTTAAGGCACTTGCCTGGGAAGCCTAAGGACCCAGGCTTGACTCCCCAGTATCCACGTAAGCCAGATGCACAAGATGGCACATGCATCTGGAGTTTGTTTGCAGTAGCTAGAGATCCTGGCATGCCATTCTCTCTCTCTCTCTTTCTCTCTCTGCCCTTCTCTCTCATAAATAAATAAGTAATCTTTTTTTAAAAAGTTAATTGTAGCTTTCATTTTCATGTAGTGTTTTCTACATGCCAGGCACTGTTCACACTTAAAACATACTACCCTAAAATTTGTGGCTTAAAACAACAAACTCAGGATTTTGTGGGTCAGTTTAGTAGTATTGGAAAATACTTTGAGTGTGGGTTGGGTTAGCAAATTTCTGTTGGATGTTGTTTCACCTATGCAGTGAACTAGCAGGTCACTTGGAGCTCTGGGTATTTGAGGATGGCACATCATATACTGGCTCTTACCTCCCTGCCTGCTGGTGCTAAGGGGATAACAGAGCACATGTCATAACCAGGAAGCTAATGCGTGCTTTTTCATCTGGTGGGTAGCCCTGAAAACCAACAAGGGATCATGTACATGTCTTCACTGACTTTTTCTTGTCTTGTTTTCTTTTCTTTTTTTTTTTTTTAGCTTGCTTGTTTGTTTTTTTTTTTAATTTTTATTAACATTTTCCATGATGTCTTGTTTTCTAATGCCCTGTGTTAGTTAGGGTTCTCTGAGAAGCGAAGAGATGCCAAGACAGTGTTGGACATGTAAAAAATTTCTTGCCAAAATGCCAGTGAAGAAAAAATGGGTAGCTGTCCAGAAGAGGCTGCTGTGTCCATGTGTCAGGTGATGGTATAGGTCTGACCCCTCGGGAAGAGGAAGAAAGAAAGGGGAGAGGCGTGAAGAGTCTCAAACCCCAGGACAACTCCAGCAGGGTTTTGGCCAGGCCAGTGGGAAGTCCTTGAGCCTAACGCACTCTGATGTTTATTACTATGCTGCAGCTACAATTATGACTGCAGGTTGATTAAGCCAGTAGTAGTCAAAAATCCTTTTGTGGAAGGATTAGAGGAGTAAGTACAATGCATATTTGCCCCAACGAATAGCAGTGTTCTTTTCTCTTAGGAATCCAACTGCCTCTTGTCAGAAGGAACGTGATTTGAAAATTGGATCTGATGAGGAAACAGAGCAAGGGGTTATGACATTTACTGGGCTAATTGCCCTCAACCTCTTACTCTTCCATTCATTTGTCTTTCTGATTGTAGATTTTTTTTTTTTTTTTCGAGGTAGGGTCTCACTGTAGTACAGGCTGACCTGGAATTTACTGTGTGAATTCAGGGTGGCCTCGAACTCACGGTGATCCTCCTGCCTTTTCCTCCTGAGTGCTGGGATTAAAGGCGCGTGTCACCACGCCCAACCTGGTTGTATATTTTAAGCAGTATCTTTGTTGGGTGCTCATTATTCTGTGTTTAGGGATGCCAGGTTCTCTCTGCCATCTCTGTAGCTCCTATACCTGATGCCTCCTTGGATGATGCTCTGATTTTGCTGCTCATTACAATAATTGCAGCTTCTTTTTTTTTAAATTAAAAATTAATTTAATTAAAAATTAATTTAATTAAAAGTTTTAATTAAATTAACTTATTTGAGAAAGAGAAAGAGAGAGAGAAAGAGTGAGAGAATGGGCACATCAGGGCCTCTAGCCATTGCAAATAAACTCTACATGCCTGCTCTACCTTGTGTATCTTGCTTATACCAGTCCTGGGTAATTGAACCTGGGTCTTTGGCTTTCAGGCAAGCACCTTAACCACTAAACCATCTTTCCAACCCAGTTGCAGCTTCTTGCTACTAGTATTACACTGGATGTTTGCTTTCCTTACTTTAGGCCCTGTGATCCCTGTAGATAATTCTGACTCAGTTCTGTGATTACACAGAGAGCTGCACAGGAGAGTTGCTATAAAACTTTGTGATGCTGTTTCCCTTTTACTCACATATTTCTTTCTTTCTTTCTTTTTTGGTTGACTTGGTTTTTTAAAATTATTTTTTTCTTTTCAAATTTTTTTATTAACAACTTCCATGATTATAAAAAAATCCCATGGTAATGCCTCCCTACCCCCACTTTCCCTTTTGAAACTCTTTCTCTATCATATCCCCTCCCCCTCTTAATCAGTCTCTTTTTTATTTTGATGCCATCATCTTTTCCTCCTATTATGAAGGTCTTGTGTAGGTAGTGTCAGGCACTGTGAGGTCATGGATATCCAGGCCATTTTGTGTCTGGGGGGAGCACGTTGTAAGGAGTCCTACCCTTTCTTTGGTGCTTACATTCTTTCCGCCACCTCTTCCGCAATAGACCCTGAATCTTGTAAGGTGTGATGGAGATATTGCAGTGCTGAGCACTCCTCTGTCACTTCTTCCCAGCACCATGATGCCTTCTGAGTCATCCCAAGGTCACTGCCATCTGCAAAGAGAAGATTCTCTACCAAAAGTGATTCATGTATTTCTTAATGGTTGTGGTGAATGATATTTCTTCTGGGTCTGCCCTTGAAAAATAATACTCTGTGTTTTATTTCTGGTGTGGCAATATACATTCCAGCATGCTACTTCCTTCAGCCTTTTAGATGATCTGCACCTGAGGCACTTTTGCTTCACCCAACAGTGGCCATCACTTCTCTAGGTCTTAATAACATCCTGAAGGTAGGTTGGCCTTCTCCTTGCTAGAGTGTTAAATCCTGCGTTCACAGATGAGCCCTGGCCTGGAGAGATGGCTCATTGGTCAAAGCGCTTGCCTGTAAAGCCTAATGACCCAGCTCCAGTTCTCCAATACTCATGTAAAGCCAAATGTACAAGGTGGCACATGTGTCTGGAGCCCCTGGAGTGGTGTCCATTCTCTGACTCTTTATCTCTCTCTCTCTCTCTCTTTGCTTGCAAATAAATATTAAAAAAAAAATAGGTCCCTAAATCTGGGGATATAGCTCAGTGGTAGTTCACTTGTTTAGCAAGTATGAGGTTCTGGGTTCAATCTCTTGCATTGCAAAATAAACAGAAGGGAGCCTGAAATTAATTATTTCTATTTCTCTAGTTTTTTTTTTATTGTTAATATCATTGTTTTGATTTGCTCTTGTTTGAGATAGGGCTTAATGTATATAGTACAGGAGACTTTAAAACTCGAGATCTTCCTGCCTCAGCCTCCTGAGTGCTGCGCTAATAGGTGTACATTAATTCTTTCATTACTCACTAAATTTTAGGCTCCACCTTTGTTTTTGTGAGGATCATACCCCAGTCATACCCTTCACTAGGATGATCAGGTTCTATGTCTGCAGTGACTTGGTACCTTAGCCTACTTCTCCTTATCTATCCACCTACCTCTGAATTTATTGCTCTTGCATTCCAGGAACTTCTAGCACACACACAATCTAAGACCAGAGGACAGTCTCCATCCTGATCCAGGGGCACCCTATCCAAGCCAGTGGTTGTACAGACTAGGAGGACTTATATCTCAGATTCCGTGGAAACCTTCCCTAGCATACACTGGAGGAAAAGTAATGTCCCTGGATGTAATTGAGCAGTATTTGACATTGGAATGACAAACCCAATTAAAGACCATAGGGCAGTATTTAAGGCCCAGTTAATCTGTAAGTTTATAGCTTTTATGCCCTGTCACACTCTAGAACAGGCTGTCTGCCCACCCTACTGGGCTTTATGTCTAAATGTGTCAGCATAGACGTCGGTGCAGAAGAGAGGCAGACTCATGGACTAGAATCTTCAAGGATATTGAGGACAGGGATCACTGTGCAGGGGCCAGGACCAGATACATGGGACTGAGAGTATAGCTTAGTGGTAGATCTGTAGTTTCCCATGCTGTAGGCTGCAGGTTCCATCCCCAGCGCTCCTCCCACCCTCCCCCCACATACACAGAGGGAGGAGAGGGAGATAGAGAAATTGATTTTAGAAGTCCTTGACTGAAGTGAGAGAAGTTCCCATTGAAGTTGGGAAAGTGAAGGAGGAAAGAACTTTCTGAGCTGAGTGTGGAGGTCCTAATCTTCAGGCAAACAGAAAAGACTGTTCATTCAGTCTTATATCCCAGATCCCTTGATAAGTAGCCCCAAACCAAAGTCAAGGTATTTCATGGCTTCTGCTAGCAACTGCTAGCTAATTCTTGAATCTCCTTTGGTATATAATCTCTTTTCTCCTTTGTCAGACCCAGCACTTACCTAGCTGAGTAAGACTGGGACTTAGCCATTGGTCTAGCAGCCAGAAGAGGAGGTCATGGAGGGTCCTAAGAGGAAGCACTTGTTAGCTTGTGGGCAAGTGGAGTTTGCCACAACTTCCTAGAGCGGCCCTGTTTTAAGCTGAAGGTTCCTGGGACTTGGAGTGGGTGGGTGGGAGGGTGGAGTATCCGTAGATCTAGCATGCTACAGAGAACTCCTTCAAATATCTTGTTATATTTTAGGGCTCCAGCTTTTCCCAACTAGAGACCTAACCTTACAATAGCAGAGCTGCTTGGCTGAACATTTAAATATTTCTAGAGCTCTATAAATCTTAACGACCAGGTCTTCTGTTGCTTCACTATGTGAGTTCTTCCACAGCACGAGACTCTTTCAAAGCTGCTGACGTGGTCCCTTGGTTCTCTCACCTACTCTACCTATATATGGTTCTCAGTTTCTCATTTTTGTAGAGGGTTAGTAAGACCACTAGCAGGGTTGTCTTGCTAGTCCATAGGTTTTAATTGTACCCATGAAGATGTTCACTTTACTTTATGTAAGTCACCTTCAGTGAAATCTCTAACAATTGAAACAATACCAAGTGCTGGAATCTATCTGCATCCCAAATTGTACTTAGGACAGCTCCAACATTTGATTGAGATATACAGTTGACTGTATTTGTGTATTTTTTTATGTTTTTTTTTAATTTTTATTAACATTTTTCATGATTATAAAATATATCCCATGGTAATTCCCTCCCTCCCCACCCCCACACTTTCCCGTTTGAAATTCCATTCTCCATCATATTACCTCCCCATTACAATCATTGTAATTACATATATACAATATCAACCTATTAAGTATCCTCCTCCCTTCCTTTCTCCACCCTTTATGTCTCCTTTTCAACTTACTGGCCTCTGCTACTAAGTATTTTCATTCTCACGCAGAAGCCCAGTCATCTGTAGCTAGGATCCACATATGAGAGAGAACATGTGGCGCTTGGCTTTCTGGGCCTGGGTTACCTGACTTAGTATAATACTTTCCAGGTCCATCCATTTTTCTGCAAATTTCATAACTTCATTTTTCTTTACCGCTGAGTAGAACTCCATTGTATAAATGTACCACATCTTCATTATCCACTCATCTGTTGAGGGACATCTAGGCTGGTTCCATTTCCCAGCTATTATAAATTGAGCAGCGATAAACATGGTTGAGCATGTACTTCTAAGGAAATGAGATGAGTCCTTTGGATATATGCCTAGGAGCGCTATAGCTGGGTCATATGGTAGATCAATCTCTAGCTGCTTTAGGAACCTCCACACTATTTTCCACAATGGCTGGACCAGATTGCATTCCCACCAGCAGTGCAGAAGGGTTCCTTTTTTTCCACATCCCTGCCAACATTTATGATCATTTGTTTTCATGATGGTGGCCAATCTGACAGGAGTGAGATGGAATCTCAATGTAGTTTTAATCTGCATTTCCCTGATGACTAGTGACGTAGAACATTTTTTTAGATGCTTATATGCCATTCGTATTTCTTCCTTTGAGAACTCTCTATTTAGCTCCATAGCCCATTTTTTGATTGGCTTGTTTGATTCCTTATTATTTAACTTTTTGAGTTCTTTGTATATCCTAGATATTAATCTATCAGATATATAGCTGGCAAAGATTTTTTCCCATTCTGTAGATTGCCTCTTTGCTTTTTTCACTGTGTCCTTTGCAGTGCAAAATCTTTGTAATTTCATTAGGTCCCAGTGGTTAATCTGTGGTTTTATTGCCTGAGCAATTGGGGTTGTATTCAGAAAGTCTTTGCCAAGGCCAATATGTTGAAGGGTTTCCCCTACTTTTTCCTCTAGCAGTTTCAAAGTTTCCGGTCTGATGTTAAGGTCTTTAATCCATTTGGACTTAATTCTTGTGCATGGCGAGAGAGAAGAATCTATTTTCATCCTTCTGCAGATATTTATCCAGTTTTCAAAACACCATTTGCTGAAGAGGCTGTCTCTTCTCCAATGAGTATTTTTGGCATTTTTATCGAATATCAGGTGGCTATAGCTACTTGGGTTTACATCTGGGTCCTCTATTCTGTTCCACTGATCTACATGTCTGTTTTTGTGCCAGTACCATGCTGTTTTTGTTACTATGGCTCTGTAGTATAGGTTAAAATCAGGTATGGTGATACCACCAGCCTCTTTTTTGTTGCTCAGTATTATTTTAGATATTCAAGGTTTTTTGTGATTCCAAATGAATTTTTGGATTATTTTTTCTATTTCCATGAAGAAAGCCTTTGGAATTTTGATAGGGATTGCATTAAATGTGTAGATTGCTTTAGGTAAGATTGCCATTTTCACGATATTGATTCTTCCAATCCAGGAACAAGGGATGTTTCTCCACTTTCTAGTGTCTTCTGCAATTTCTCGCTTGAGTGTTTTAAAGTTCTCATTGTATAGATTCTTTACTTCCTTGGTTAGGTTTATTCCAAGGTATTTTATTTTTTTTGATGCAATTGTGAATGGGAGTGATTCTCTGATTTCATCCTCTGTGTGTTTGTTGTTAGCATATATGAAGGCTACTGATTTCTGTGTATTTATTTTGTATCCTGCTACATTGCTGTAGGTTTTGATCAGCTCTAACAGCTTGCTAGTAGAGTCTCTAGGGTCCTTTATGTATAGAATCATGTCATCTGCAAATAATGATAACTTGATTTCTTCCTTTCCAATTTGTATCCCTTTTATGTGTGTCTCTTGCCTTATTGCTATGGCTAAGACTTCCAAAACTATATTAAATAAAAGTGGGGACAGTGGACACCCTTGTCTTGTTCCTGATTTTAGTGGAAAAGCTTCCAGTTTTCCCCATTTAGTAATATGTTGGCTGTAGGCTTGTCATAAATAGCCTTTATTATACTGAGATATGTTCCTTTTATTCCCAGTCTCTGTAGGACTTTTATCATGAAGGGATGTTGGATTTTGTCAAATGCTTTCTCTGCGTCTAATGAGATGATCATGTGATTTTTGTCCTTCAACCCGTTTATGTAATGTATTACATTTATAGATTTGCGTATGTTGAACCATCCCTGCATCTCTGGGATAAAGCCTACTTGGTCAGGGTGAATGATCTTTTTGATATACTCTTGTATTCTGTTTGCCAATACTTTGTTGAGAATTTTTGCATCTATGTTCATGAGGGAGATTGGTCTGTAATTTTCTTTTTTTGTTCTATCTTTGCCTGGTTTTGGTATCAGGGTGATGCTGGCCTCATAGAAGGAGTGTGGTAGAATTCCTTCTTTTTCTATTTCCTGGAAAAGCTTAAGAAGCAATGGTGTTAGCTCTTCCTTAAAAGTCTGGTAAAATTCAGCAGTGAATCCATCCAGGCCTGGGCTTTTTTTAGTTGGGAGATTATTGATAACTGTTCGGATCTCCATGTTTGTTATAGGTCTATTTAAGTGATTAATCTCATTTTGATTTAATTTAGGTAGGTCATATAGATCAAGGAAATCATCCATTTCTTTCAGATTTTCATACTTTGTGGAGTATATGCTTTTGTAGTATGTCCCTATGATTTTTTGAATTTCTCTGGAATCTGTTGTGATGTTGCCTTGTTCATCTCTGATTTTATTAATTTGTGTCTCTTCTCTCTTTCTTTTGGTCAGATTTGCTAAGGGTTTATCAATCTTGTTTATCCTTTCAAAGAACCAACTCTTTGTTTCATTAATTCTTTGGATTGTTCTTTTTGTTTCTATTTCATTAATTTCTGCCCTAAACTTTATTATTTCTTCCCGTCTACTAATTTTTGGTTTGCCTTGTTCTTCTTTTTCCAAGGCTTTAAGGCGAAGCATTAGGTCGTTTACTTGTGACCTTTCTAATTTTTTAATATAGGCACTTAAGGCTATAAATTTACCTCTTAGAACTGCCTTCATTGTGTCCCAGAGATTTTGGTATGTTGTGTTCTCATTATCATTTGACTCTACAAATTTTTTGATTTCCTTTTTGATTTCTTCATTGACCCACTCATCATTTAGTAGTGTATTGTTTAGTTTCCATGATTTTGTGTATGCTCTATAGCCTTTCTTGCTACTGATTTGTAGTTTAATTCCATTGTGGTCAGATAGAATGCAAGGAATTATTTCAATTTTCCTGAATTTGTTAAGATTTGCTTTGTGTCCTAATATATGGTCTATTTTAGAGAATGTTCCATGTGCTGCTGAAAAGAATGTATATTCTGCAGCCTTTGGATGAAATGTCCTGTATATATCTGTTAGGTCCATTCCTTCTATGACCTCATTTAGTCCAGATGCCTCTCTGTTTATTCTTTCCCTGGATGACCTGTCAATTGATGAGAGTGGGGTGTTAAAGTCACCCACCACCACTGTGTTTGGTGTTATCTGTGACCTTAGTTCTAATAGTGTTTGTTTGACGAATTTGGGAGCCCCCATGTTAGGTGCATATATGTTTAGGATTGTAATGTCCTCCTGTTGGAGTGTGCCCTTAATCAATATAAAGTGACCTTCCTTATCTTTCTTGACCAACATTGGACTGAAGTCTACCTTGTCTGATATTAGGATAGCAACCCCTTCTTGTTTTCTAGGCCCATTTGCTTGAAACACCGTCTTCCAACCTTTCACCCTAAGATAGTGTCCTTTGTAGAAAGGTGAGTTTCTTGGAGACAACAAATTGTAGGATCCTGCTTTTTAACCCAGTCTGCAAATCTATGTCTTTTCGTTGGGGCATTGAGACCGTTGATATTAAGAGATATTATTGAAAGGTGTGTATTTATGTTTGCCATTTTTGTGTGTGTGTGCTCTCTTCTGTTAACTGGTATTTGAGTATAGCTTGTTTTTTCTAGGTTCCTTATATGTGTGCTTTTCCTTTTGTTCAGCATGGAGGATTCTATCAAGTATTTTCTGTAGAGCTGGTTTTGTCTTCAAATACTCCTTTAACCTGCTTTTGTCATGGAATGTCTTTATTTCTCCATCTATTTGAATGGATAACTTTGCAGGATAAAGTAACCTTGGTTGACAGTTGTTATCTTTCAGAACTTGGAATATATCACTCCAAGCCCTTCTGGCTTTAAAAGTTTGTGTTGAATAATCTGCTGTAATCCTGATGGGCTTGCTTTTGTAGGTAACTTGATTTTTCTCTCTAACTGCTTTCAATAATTTTTCTTTGGTTTGTGTGTTTGGAAGTTTGATTATAATATGGCGAGGGGAGGTTCTTTCTGGTTTTTGTCTGGCTGGGGTTCTAAAGGCTTCCTGTATCTGTATTGGCACCTCTTTCCCAATTTGGGGGAAATTTTCCTCTATGATTTTGTTGAAGATGCCTACTAAGCCTCTGGAGTGGAGTTCTTCTCCTTCTACTATGCCCTGAATTCTTATATTGGATCTTTTCATAGTGTCCCGAATATCTTGAAATTCCCACTCATACTTTTCTATAAGTTTGTCTTTCTCTTTGTTGGACTGCATTAGGTCTGCCACCTGGTCTTCTAGCTTAGATATTCTGTCCTCTCCCTCATCCATCCTACTGGTGAGATTTTCTACAGAGTTTTTTATTTCATTAACTGTGTTCTTCATTGCTAGTAATTCTGACTGGTTTTTCTTTATTATTTCTATTTCCCTATTTATGTCTTGTATTGCCTTCTTTATTTCATTAAATTGGTGTCCTGCCTCTTCTTTGATTCCTTTGATTTCCTCTTTGATTTCTTCTTTGATTGTTTTCATGTGTTCTTTGACCTCTTTGAACATATTTATAATTATTCTTTTGAACTCTTTCTCAGGTATTTCCTCTAACTCTTTCTCACTGGAGGACATTTCTGATGCATTAATACTTTTAGGTGGATTTATATTGTCTTGCTTTTTAGTGTTTCTTGTGTTATAATGTATATATTTTTGCATCTTGGATTAAGTTAATGCTTGGATTTTCTAGCTAGCTGTGTATTCTTAGCTGTATAAATTGATTTGATGTAATATATTTTCAGGGTAGGACCTTAAGGTATTAGGTGTGGCTCTTAAGACTCTCAGAGTATCTACAAAGATGTTCTTAGGGGTTGAGTTTCCCTGCTATAGGAGTATTCAAGCAGGCTGAGTGGAATAAAATGCAGGTAGATTCTAAAATTTAACTAAACACTGTACACATTCAATCAAAAACAGCCCCGAGTATGTATGCAAGAGTAGTTATTATAATGACCAGATCTTCTATCAACAAAGAGGTTTAGATTTCTGGTCTGTTGAGGGATCCAAGTCAGCTTGTGACCAAGTGAGACCCTTCCCTGGTGCAATCCCAGTTACCTTGGATGATTTTGGTCTCAGTCAAGTTGCTGCCTGGGTCGTCGGGCTGCTGTTCTGATTTCTGGAGCTGGGCACTTGCTTTTCCTACGGGGCAAACCGAGCCGCTGCTGCTGCCTCTGCTGCTGCCGTAGCTGCCACCACCGGAGCCACCACCGCTGCTGAAGCTGCCGGTGCCGTGACCACCGCCGCTGCTCCCCCCGAAGCCGCTGCTGCGGGATCTGCCGCCGCTGCCGCTCCTGGGTCCGCTGCTGCTGGGGCCGCTGGTACCGGTGCTGGAGCCGCTGAAGTTGCTGCCGAACTCTGCTCCTGCTTGGGTCCCGCTGTCAGCCCAAGTTGGTGTGGCCGGGTCCCGGGCCGCTGCTGTGTTCGCTGGAGCTGGGTTCAGGCGGTGGGGGAGGGGAGGGAGCCGCGGCTGCTCTGGTTGTCTCGCTGCTCCAAGCGTTCTTCTACCTCGCGGTCTGCTCCTCCGCTGCTCGCTGCCGCTCTCCCCTCACGTTTCCGAGTTGCGGAGAGCGCGGTGTGAGGGGAAAATCCCGCACCTGGCTTTTCCTGCGGCTCGAGCCGAGAGACTGGCAGCTTTCTGCTGCGCCGCGGCTGCGGCGGTTGGCCGAGCTGCCGGAGCCGCTGGAGCCGCTTTTCCCGCCTGTGCAGGCTCTGGATGCTCTATAACTCTTCTACTTCTCCGCTGCCGCCTCAATTTCCTATACACCTCACTTTTTAGTAAAAGTGTGTATTTTGCTGAGTTTTTTTGGTCTTTTTCCCCCCTAGGCTGCTTTGGCGTGGTACCTACGCCGCCATCTTAACCGGAAGTCTATTTGTGTATTTTTAACAAAACCTGAAAATTGATCCCCAATAAGAAAGAAATTTCTATATATTAAGGGGTCTTAGGAATAGGTTTAAGGGCACAGTCAGGGCTGGAGAGATGGCTTAGTGGTTAAGGCACTTGCCTGTGAAGTCTAAGGACCCAGGTTTGATTCTCCAGAACCCATGTAAGCCAGGAGCATATGGGGGTATATGTGTCTGGAGTTTGTTTGCATTGGCTAGAGGTCCTGGTGTGCCCATTCTCTCTCTCTCTGTAATAAATAAAAGGTGAAAATAAGAAACAGGGCACAATCAAATGTTAGTCACCGAGTTTATGAAGTAGAGCCTAGGGTGCCTGGTGCTTCTCTTGTCCTGCTCTGCAGCACTGCCTTGGACCGCGTAGTTACATTCACTTGTTTGAGAGGAGGCACCCAAACAGACTTCAGAATCTAATGGCAGTGACACAAAACAAGGAAAAAGTAAACTAAATGTAAACTGATCTTCTTGTGAGTTTGGGGAGACAGGCTGTGTTGGAAGATAGAAGACATGCTGTTGTAAAGAACTGATAAGAAAGATTAAGTGGCTTGGTCAGGTTAAACTTAAGGTAATAACCTTAAATTTTAGGCAGGTCAGCAGAGCTCTAGGATCAGTGTTCTATGAAATTTTCTCTATTTTTAGTTCAGTAATTAATTTTAACTTCTGCATTTAAAATATTTGATTTCTATTATTATTTATTTTCAGCATTTTGAGAGGCTGTTCACCCCCCTTTTTGGCTTTTTGAGACAGTATTTTTCTCTCTTAGTGACTTAGAACTCACTGTGTTATCCAGGCTGGCCTTAACTTGTCACAGTCCTCTTGCCTTGGCCTTCTAAGTGCAGGTGTCACAGGCATGAGTCACTGTGCTCAGCTGAGAGCTGGTCTTCTTGCCACATGCTAGAACACGACAAATATTTTGGGACCTAGCAGCTTCTGGAAACTCACCCATGATAGCACATAAAATGTGTTATTATCAATAAGTTCAGAAACTAACATGCTTATGACTTTGTGGAAAATATCATAGTTTTCTTACTAGGAGGGACAGAAGATGTACCTGATGGCTCTCCCCTACTTAGTGGTGGTTTACTGGTAATTTTTTTTTTTTTTTGGTTTTGGTTTTTATTTTTTTGAGGTAAGGTCTCACTCTAGCTCAGGCTGGAATTCACTCTGTAGTCTCAGGGTGGCCTCGAACTCATGGTGGTCCTCCTACCTCTGCCTCCCAAGTGCAAGGATTAAAGGCGTGCGACACCATACCTGGCTCAGTTTGCTGGTAATCTTTGATTGTTAGGGTAGAACTTGATCTCTGCCTACTCAGTGTGACCTTATTTGAAAATGGGGTCATTCAGTTTGTCCAGAACCCTCACTGGTGCCCAGTGTTTTGTACTTCATATGACTAAATTCTGATCATGGATTTTGTGAAAAATAATAGAATGTTAATACATGACACTAACTCAGTGTATTTTTAGCTTTAAATTACATTTTCTTGTAATGAAATATTTTATATTTTTGTTGTTTTTTCAAGGTAGGGTCTCGCTCTAGCCCAGGTTGACCTGGAGTTCACTATGTAGTCTCAGTCTTGAACTTAAGGTGATCCTCCTACCTCTGCCTCCTGAGTGCTGGGATTAAAGGTGTACGCCACCACGCCTGTCTATATTTAGAATTTTTTGAGTTAAAATGCTCATTTTACTAAATGAGATATTTGTACAACTAATGTTAAATGAAAAAAAGTAAGAAAGAAAATGGGGTCATTGACGAGGTAATCCATTAGCAATAGCATAGAGTGAGTCCCTAACCTAATTTTCGTGGTGTCCTTATTGAGAGTTACAAGGGGAAGTGTGGGGGCAGCACAGAGAAAAGCACCCACAGGCGAAGGAAGCCCTCGGAAGAAGTGGCCCTGCTCCCGCCTTCTTGTGGACCGGAGCTGCGAGGTTACGAGCTGCCGTTGTTGCTCTGTCAATTTGTGGGGCTTGGTTAAGGCAGCCCCTCCTCAGCAAGCTAATCTACCCGATCTCAAAAACAAGCAACCAGCTGTGGGAGCATGTTGATACATTTGTTTCTTCTGCCTAACATAAGGTCTACCACACAGTTGATGCCAACTTAAAAAACAGAAGTTGAATCAATGAAGCTTTCAACTCAAGGAAACTTAGAATCATGGCAACAACTACACATTTCCAAGACTGTCTGCCATCCAGAGAAGGAGCAGAGGGAGGCCACTGTTTGCTCATTCTCTCTACCGGCTTGCTTTCATGTCATCTGTGTTCCTTGTTACTGGAGGCTTTTACATGTAAGCCCAAATATTGGGTGTCAGTAGCATTGCTGGTAAAGTACATGAGCTCTGTTTTTGACTTACTCTGTGTTAAGATTTGTTGCAAAACTACTGGTGGGGGGTGGGGTGTCACTTGCATTTCTGTACCTGGCTCCCTGGAAAGACCCACTCGTGTCATGAGGGGCAGGGCTCCTATCCTGTGCCATGGAAGCACCCTAGGGACATTGGTAATGGCCTGGAGCTTATGTGCGGTTGCCCAGTTTAATGTGTGCCTGTGTGTACACAGAATACATAGGCATGCATGCTATATTAATGACAGCTCTGTACAGGAAAGGGCTTCCAATACACCAGGTGCTTTTGTTCACATGGGCTTTACTTTTGGGAGTATTGGCCTGTGTTGCTTACCGAATTCTGAGTGACAAGATTGGTATAGCTTACTTTTATTTTTATTTATTTATTTGAAAGAGAACAGTAGGGGGGGTGGAGAATGGGCATGCCAGGGCCTCCAGCCACTGCAAAGGAACTCCAGATGCATGTGCCACCTTGTACATCTGGCTAATATGGGTCCTAGGGAGTTGAACCTGGGTCTTTTGGGTTTGTAGGCAAATGCCGTAACTGCTAAGCCATTCCTCCAGCCCTGGCTTCATTACTTTCACAAGTCATTGGTAGTACAGAAGTGACATTATAAAAGGGTTATGGCACAGTATTTGAGTCAACTTTTTGGGTTCAAACTCTCAGCTTTACCTATATAAACTTTTGGCCTTGGAGAAGGTCTTAATGCCCTACACTTTAGTTTCTTGAAGTATAGAATGACTAGATAATGGTAGGCTTTGACTTGTAGTGTGATCGTGAGGACCAAAGTAGGTAAGGCAGCAAAGCACACAGTGTCAGCTGTGTGTAAGAGTGGCTGTCATCCTCACACCCCTTTAGACAGGCACAGTGAAAGCAGTTCAAGACTCGCACCACGTAGAGAGTATCTGACACCCACTAGGAGTGCAGTGAATAATGTGCTGTTTGGTATCTTCATTTAGATCTGCTCTTTCAGATAAGTGAAGACACAGTTACAGTGCCTTTATAAGCGTTATGCCGCAGACTGAGTACCTTGTGCTGCTCAGGGCTTTTTATGTCAGTCTGGAACATATTTCTTCTTTATTTCTTCTTTTTTTTGAGGCATTGTTTCACTCTAGCCCAGGCTGACCTAGAATTCACTATTGTAGCCCATGCTGGCCTTGAATTCATGGTGATCCTCCAATCTCAGCCTCCTGAGTGTTGGGATTAAAGGCATGTACCACCATACCCAGTTCCTTCCTCCCTCCCTCCTTCCCTCCCTCCCTCCCTCCCTTCCTCCCTCCTTTCTTTCTTTCTTTCTTTCCTTCTCTCTCTCTTTCTTTCTTTCTTTTTTGAGGTAGGGTCCCAGTCTAGCCCAGGCTGACCTGGAATTCACTATGTAGTCTCAGGCTGGCCTTGAACTCTAAGTGATCCTCCTACCTCTGCCTCCTGAGTGCTGGGATCAAAGGCATGTGCAACCACACCCGGCTCTCTTTTTTATTAAAGAAAATAGATGAATTAAAAATTTGTCAATTTTCTTTCAAAAGAAAATAAAACTATAATCAGGTAAATTTAGCATTTTACTTATTAGTTGTATATTATTTTCTGGATGATGAAATTAAATGTTCTTGCCACAAAAAGTCTATGTTGAATATAGGTAAAATGTTAACACTTCTCTTGTGTTTACAAACAGGTTCATCCTAAATTCCACTATAAACAGGCTCATGACCCAGGCACAGATACTTCTTGTGTGGCTTTTTCCTATGATGGTCATGTCCTGGCCTCTCGTGGGGGTAAGTCAAAGCTCTTCTTACGTTTTTACTTATAAGATGTTCATATTTGACTGTAGCAAATGTCACAAGAGTGTTCCAGTGCTTAGTGAAGCTAGCTGTTCTTTTGTGAAGGTACCTGTGCCTGTCTGTTCTTTTCCATTAAATGTGTTTTCAACTTGGCAACAATGTCTATATAAAAATTTATCCAGCAAAATTTAGACATTGCATACTTTTCCTTTAAGTTTTTATGTTTAGCTTCAAATTTCATAGGAGTTTGAAATCTTCATCGATGATTTGCCTCTGCCTTTGGAATTTTATAGTTGATTACCTCCGTTCTTTTGTTCTCTCTCTCTCTGTGTGTGTGTCTGGGGATCACATCTAGGTCCCAGTCCCTGCTAGGCATGCTACTAAGGCATATCCCTATGCACTTTTAAAAAATAGATTTTATTTATTTATTTATTTATCCATTCATTCATTCATTCATTCATTTATCAGAGAGAAAGAGAGGGAGGGAGGGAGAGAGAATGGGCGTGACAGGGCCTCCAGCCATTGCAAATGAGTTCCAGATGCTTGCGCCCTCTTGTGCATCTGGCTTATGTGGGTTCTGGAGAATAGAATCACGGTCCTTTGGCTTTGCAGGCAAATGTCTTAACCGCTAAGCCATCTTTCCAACCCCCCTACACAATTTTTGGTTTTGTTTTCATGCATATGTGTGTGGTACGCATACATGTTTATACACATGTTCATATGTGTATAGGCGCATACACATGTAGTCATGTACATGTGTGTACCTGCATGTGGAGGCCAGAGGTTGATGTCAGGTGTCTTTTTCAATTGTTTTCCACATTTGTTTTGAGACAGTGTGTCTCACTGAACCTGAAACTAACAAATCTGGCTATACTAACTAGCCTGCAAACCCCAGGGATTCTGCTATCTCTACTTCTCCACACTGGGTTACAGATATGTGCTGCTGCTGCTGGTTTTTATGGGGGTGCTGGGACTCTGAACTTAGATCTTCATGTTGTGCAGCATCACTTTACCAACTGACTCATCTTCTTAGCCCATAGACATTGTTTTTGGTAACTCAGGCTGGACTTGACTCTTCATTTTTCTGGCCTCCTCCTCCAAGTGCTGGGATTACAATATGTGCCAGTATGCTCAGCTACATTCCTTTACTCTTTCTCAACCGTTTTCTAATTTTGTGCTTGGTATTTCAAAATCCTGTTTATTGAACATTCATCCTTTCCCCCAGATCAAACACTAACCCAAATCAGCTTAGGGAAAATGTATACCTAAATCATGTATTTCAGTTTATATTATGTTATTAACAGTTTAGAATTATGTGGTTGGATAGTTTTTTCCTTCTCCCCTGGATAAGGTTGTGTGTTATATAGAGAGATGGTCAATAATGGGGTTTGCCTATTATGGGACATGGCTGAAGATCTTCCTGTGGATTCATTTGTGGCAATAGAATAACATTTCAAAGGTGAATTCACATATTCTCATAGCACAAGCATTAAGCCCAAGCAGTTGTGGATCAGTGCACCTGCAAAATGTTGGGGTTCAGAGAAAGAGTCCCTGGGGAGAGAAGAGGTTTTATTAACTCTCTCCTCACCTCACTTGCACCTGATCCTGGTTCCTTACTGGACCCAAGAGACTGAGGCAGGTCTCAGGCTGTGGGCACTAGGGAGAAAATACAAAAAAGAGGATATTTATATGAGTTTGGCTTTTGTTCTGGTCAGAAATGTGTTAGTAGTACTGTGGAAATATTTTAACAATATTCTTTTTTCTGGGTATTCTTCAGCAATTCTTTTATTAGTAGTAGTTATAGAGATACTCAGTAAGTAAACAACCCATATTGGTACCATACTTTCCCTCATCCTTGCCCTCCCTCCAAAGGGACCAGTCATCCCTATTTGCAGATGACATGATCCTAGACATAAGTGACTCTAGAGTCTCCATCTCCGAAATCTTAAAGGTGATCAATTACTTCAGCAAAGTAGCAGGATAAAAGCACTCAAGAGCCTGGTGTGGTGGTGCACGCCTTTAATCCCAGCACTCGAGAGGCAGAGGTAGGAGGATCACTGTGAGTTCAAGTCCACCCTGAGACTACGTAGTGAATTCCAGGTCAGCCTGGGCTAGAATGAGACCCTACCTTGAAAAACCAAAAACAAACAAAAATTGTGATGGGCAGAATTAACATTGTAAAAATAGAAACCCTCCCAAAAACAATATATAGATTTAATACAATACCAATAAAAATCCCAGCATCATTCTTCACAGAAATAGAAAAAATGATCTCAAAATTCATATGAAATGGCCACTGGCCTTGGATATCCAAGCATATCCTCAGCAAAAGAAACACCTCTGGATGCATTACCATACCTGGTCTAAAGCTATATTACAAAGCCATATAATAACAAAAACAGAATGGTACTGGCATAGAAACAGGAATATAGACCATTGGAACAGAATTAAAGATCTGGACTTTGGGTCAAGTAAGTACAGTTACTTGATCTTTGACAAAGGCCTTTAATAATGTAGACTGAAGAAAAGACAGCATCTTCAACAAATGATGCTGGACAAACTGGATAACCATATGCAGAAAAATAAAACTAGACCCACACATCTCACCATGCACAAAAACCAAGTCCAAATGGATCAAAGACCTCAATATAAGACCTGAAACTCTTCTACTACTACTGGAAGAAAAAATAGGAGGAACTTTCCATGACATAGGAGTGGAGAAAGACTTCCTTAACAAAACCCCAGTAGCTCTGGAACTTAAACAGTCACTCAACCATTGGGATCTCTTGAAGCTGAGAAGTTTTTCATAGACAAACATACCATAAACAGAGCCAATAGATTTTCCACAGAATGGGAGAAAATTTTTGCCTGCTATAAACAAGTATTCTTAAAAGAATATTCATAACTCTTTAAATGGCTTGGAAATGAAGTGGCTTGGAAATGAAGTGGCTTGGAAAAGAAAATGAAGAATGATAGCCTCAGCTAGAACTACACTGATGGACAGGGGTTGACGTGGCCCACTCTGGTTAGTGTTGATGGATAGCTCAGCTCATGGGCTAGTGGGAGAAAGAATCTGTTGTGAATTAAAATATTTTTAGTCCTGATGGTTCTTAAATTAAGATTTTCCCAAGAAATCAGAGTCTATCCTAACTTACCATGGGAGAACTGCCATCTGCTCTAACATTATGCTTTAGAGTAGGTTCTCCAGAGCTCCTTCTAGCCTGTAGATGCTAATCAAACTGGAAAGTAACTTCTGGAAGACTGACTCATTATCATATAACTTTTTACTATTCTTGCAATTACTACTGCTTCTTGAATCTCCCTGAGCAGTCACAAAAGTGAAGTGTGCTCATGTGCACCTGGCCCTTCATCCCCCCATTCAGCTTTCTTTCCTTCTTGCTCACTTTCTTTCCATCCCTCCTCCCTTGCAGTTTTACTAAATTTAAGAGGCTCTATACTTGAAATGAGTAGTTATTGTTTCAAAATTGACATTTTTTCTTTCTCATTCCTCTATCAGGTGATGATACCCTAAAGTTATGGGACATTCGACAATTTAGTAAGCCATTGTTTTCAGCCTCAGGTCTTCCTACCATGTTCCCAATGTAAGTAACACACTTTAAATACTTTATTAGCATAAGAGAATAGAAAAGAAGTTCCCTTACTTTAGTTCTAGTTTATATCAAGCCTTTTAAATCTTTTAGGAAAAGGACTTGCAAAGGATATATTTCATTTATTTCTTGTCCTTTTGACATTCATCAGACTATGACCATCTTTTGAAGTTGGATAATGTGTGTGGTTGCCCATGTATCTGTGTGTGTTTATGTTGTCTGCACACAGGCCCTTCAGTTACTCAGACTGTCTTGTTCAGAGTAGCCGAGCACTGTTGTCTCCATTTTACTAAGTTAGCTACTGAAGAGTTCAAAAATTATCTGAGGCAGCTGAAGTGGCTTTAACTTCTAAGTCCTATAATTGGAGCCTAGGAAACAGTTTCTATTTTGGTAGAAATAAAATTTCACATGTGTGTTAAATAATGACCAACAGGAAGAGTGTGAAGGCAAGGGAAGCTTAAATGAAGGAAGCGCTAACTAGGTCCCCGCCTGTGCGAGTGTTGGTTAATGCAAACCCACAAGTGCCAGTTTAGGATGGATTCAAGTTTCTTAAGCTACAGTGTCCACCAAAGTAAACTTCATGGCTGCTTTGGGTGAAGTCTGCAGTATTGATCATTAGGCAGGCTTCTGCTAATAAAAGCTATTGAATTGGAGATATCAATTAGTTTTCAGCGATGCATCTGCTCCATCTTTCTTGGTGATGTGACAGATTTTGTAGAGGTAATGGTATTGATGGCTGCAGTAAAAGTAGCTCTAAAAATAGGCAAAGCAACCCTGACTTGTTGCACATGTCTGTCTGCACTGCTGTACTGTTGGTCTGTATTGAGTTTTTCTCATACTCCCTTTACATTTTAAAAAATATTTTTATTTTTATTTTTATTTATTTGAGTGGGGAGGTGAATGGGTACGTCAGGGCCTCCAGCCACTGCAAATGAACTCCAGATGTATGTGCCATCTTTGGCAGCCGGCTTTATGTGGGTAGTGAAGAATCAAATCTGGGTCCTTGGGCTTTGCAGGCAAGTGCCTTAACTGCTAAGCCATTTCTCTAGCCCCTCACTTTATGTTTAAAAAATGTAATGTGGAAGATAAGAGCATAGGTTCTGGAGTCAGACTGCCTATAGTTGATTCTCAAATGCGTTATAGCCTTGTGCGATTTAGCTCTTTTTATATAGTTGTACATATAAATATATGATTAGTAGATTATAGATATAGATCATATCTATCTATCTATCTATCTATCTATCTATCTATCTATCTATCTATATATATATATATGACCTATTAATATAACCTAATAATAATCTTTTGTTATTGTTGCACTGTTGTGTGGGTAATGAATTTAGTTATCAATTCTTTTATGTGTAGGACCGACTGCTGTTTCAGTCCAGATGATAAACTTGTAGTCACTGGCACCTCTGTTCAAAGGGGATGTGGCAGTGGGAAACTTGTTTTCTTTGAGCGCAGGACTTTCCAGAGGGTATATGAAATAGACATCACAGATGCGGTATGTATCTTCTTTTTATGCCTTTTCTTAAGAAGGAAGTTAAGTTTGTATTTTAGCCATCTTTGATCTTTGATTTTTAATGTAATATAAATGCGGGTTCTACAATGTAGTGGTAGTTGTTTTCTTCTTCTCCAGCAAAGGATTATTGGTACATTGGGGCCTGGCTGATGACTCTTTTCCTTCTCCCAACTTAATGTTCTCCAAAGACTCCAACTTAGTCAGGATGCCAGCTGCATTTGAGTTCTTTACTTCTCTGCCAGCCAAGTTGAGGAAGGATGGCGCTAACAGTCATGTAGGACACAGAAACCTGTGCCCTGCAACATGCAGGGTTCTGGGCAAATATGGATGCTGGTGTCTCTAGAGTTTATCACTATTTCCTAAGCCTTGGAAACTTCGAAAGCTAAATAAAATAGCATTGCCTTCACTATCTACTCAGCAGTTGATGGGCTTCTAGGCTCATTGTACTTTCTAGCTGTTGTGACTCAGCAGCTGTGAACAGGGATGATCCCGTATTAATAAGATCTCTCATAAATTGTAAAGAATTCTGCTTGTCTAGGTCGTGGTCATTAAGGTAAGGCTCACCTTTCACCAAACCTTACTGTTAGCTATTTAGAACTTCAACATATTTCATATTTAATTCTACAACAAACAAAAGGCCCAGAAACTTTTGTTTTCTGAATACATTTGTATGAGCACGAAGACACCAGCAGTCATTCATTCACGTTCTGAGACTGGAGCCACAGGTAATGGAATGGGAAAAACTCCCAGAGGAAAATTTGAACTTTAAAAAAGTATACATTATTTAGATGGTAAGGCAAGTCACTGAAAATTTCTGAGTGTGAAACAGGCCAATTAATATCTGTGCAAATTTCCTTTAGCTCTTTGCCTGATCTTTTAGTAACTTCCTGTGTCTCCAGCAATGCTGTTCTGTAGGTTTCATCAGCTCTTTGTAAACAGTTGAGACACATCATTATATAGTTAAGTGAGTCAGACAGCTGACCTTCTGTTTTTAAATCACTAGTACAAAACTCTTGTTTAATGCTATAGTATTACTGTGGACTGTTAATTTCTAGGGCCTACATTTGAGCCATGTTATAGTTTGACTGTTACAGAAAAAGTGGTGTAACAATGAGACACATTCTAGATGTGCACTTATTTTATAGATTCTAATCTCATGACGTAATTTGAAATGTGTCAGCATTTCTAATACTTTTTGTGAGGTACAGCCAGGAGCCAAATAAAACACTACAATCAAAGAAAAATAATTTACCCTATCAACTTTAATCTCAAAAAGAAAAATTATTCTAGTGCTTCAGGAGTAAGCTATGCTCTAGTGTGCCTCTCAATAACTGTATATTAGTATTATTCTTTATGTGTTTTTAAAAATTATAATTGAAGTTGACATGTAAATAAATTAAGATTTGTAGAAATATGCTTGCTTTGTTGGATGTGTTAAGCCACACAAGTTAAAGAGCCCTTTTAAATCATTGCTCTAGTTGGGGGTGTGTGAGTGTGTATGTGTGGGGGAACGTAGTTGTTAGCAGCATTAGCAGAGTTTTCTGTACTACTCTTTTGACCTATTACTTCAGCTTTCTTCTTGGAATGTAAGAGAGTAAACATATCCCTTGGAATGGATAAATGCTAGGCATTTTGCTAGAGTAGCCAGAGAGCAAATGAATGAATAAAGAACCAACCTCCCTTCCCCTCCCCTCTCCTTCCCCTCCCCTCCCCTTCCCCTCTTCTCTTTTCATTCTTCCTTTTTTTCTCCACTCCCCTCCCCCAAACCCCGAGGTAGAGTCCTGAGATGTTGTAGCCCAGGCTGACTTAGAATTCACTTTGTAGTTTCAGGATGGTCTCCAAATCATGGCCAACCTCCTACCTCTGCCTCCCGAGTACTGTGATTAAAGGTGTGTGCCACCACACCCAGCTCTGCCTTCTTTTCTTTTCTTTTTTAAAATTTTTTTAATTTTTATTAACATTTTCCATGATTATAAAAAAAAAATCCCATGGTAATTCCCTCCCTCCCCTGCCTTATTTTCTTGAGACAAGATATCTCACTGAATCAGAAGCTTGCCAATTTTTTAGTCAGATGGGCTGACCAGCAAATCGCATAAGTCCTTCTGTCTCCACCCTTCTCATCACTAAGGTTACAAGTACATGTGGCCACTCACAGCTGCTGGGGATTGAACTCAGCTCGTTCTTGTACAGCAAGGGCTGTTACCCACTGAGCTATTTCCCCAGCCTGCAATTAATATATTAATAAGTAAAATATACACTGTAATTATTGCTCTAAAGATATTTTTAAAGAATAACGTGCATATTTTCCATATTTATTTTTGAGACAGTTTGTAAAAATCTTGTTTCAATTCTGCTTTCTGCATCGTGACTATTTTCCTTTCTCTATTTAGTATAAATACTTTCAGCTCTACTAGGACATGGTAAATGTTTCTTTACTAATATTTTCACCATGTGCAGTATTATTTGTACATTTTACAATTCTGCTACAATTATTTTCAGGTGCTTCCTTTGTAGTCTAATTGTGTTTATCTCTCTGTCTTTTGGGGGTAGCGTCTCACTCGAGCCCAGGCTGACCTGGAATTCACTAAGTAGTCTTAAGCGCCTTGAGCGCATGGCAGTCTCCTACCTCTGCCTCCACTACTTGTGTTTCCTCGAGTTAAGTGCACATACACACATGCCCGCATTCACTCTGCCACTCCTTACTGTCTAGGTCTTTGTGACTTAGGTAATAAGCTTAGCCTATTTCTAAGATGAATTCTAGAGCATAACTTATAACTTGAATCTTTTACTGTTTGTCTTGTTTTTAATTTAATTTATTTAATTGTATTTAATTTTATTGTGTATATATATTATAACAGTTTATATTCTTTTATCACCTCACCCCTGCTCTGGTTTCCCTGGGGCTGTCTTTAGTGGGGTTTTGGTAATCTCAGAGGGGTTATGAGCTCTAGCTGTGTGACTTTCTGTTGCTTCAGACTGGTCTTGAACTCAGCATTATTCCCATCTCATTCTCCAAGTTCTAGGATTATAGGTGTGATCAGTTTATACCTGGATCAAGTTCTGCCGCTTTTTGCTAGCATTTTCATACCTACTTAATTTTGGTTGACCCTCTTCCTACCTCTTCTCTCCCTCCTCTTCTTGCCTCACGCCATCCTCAGTGTTTCTCCCTTCACTTTCATGTCACAAGTGTTCTATTACCCTCCGTGCCCCTCTCCCTTGAAATCTTTTTTTTTCACTTCTCATGTGCTCCTGTCTAGTTTCCTAGCATTTTTTGTGCACACAGTTCTATCACAACACACACACACACACACACACACACACACACACACACACACATACATATAAATATAAAGCTAGGATCTACACATGAGAGAAGATGGGGTGTTCGTCTTTCAAAGCCTGGGTCACTTCACTTAATATAGTATTCTCCAGTTCCATCCATTTTCCTACAAATTCCATAATTTCATTTTTCTCTGTGGCTAAATAAAATCTCATGTGCACATGATACCACATTTTCATCCTCTATCCATTCATGTGTTGATGGGCATTTAGGCTGATTCTTTTCTCTAGCTATCGTGAATACTTATTATGAGTGGAGCAAATTATAGGTCATTTTTATTTCTTCTTTTGAGAATTGTTAAGCTTCTTCTTTTATTTATTTATATATATATATACATATATATGTATACACACACACATATATATATATAAATTAGTCTTCTGTCAGAGTGTAGCTGGCAAAGTTTTCCTCACATTTTATAGGCTGTGTCTTCTCTTGGTCAACTGTTTCATTTATGTATTGAAGAAAAAAAATAATTTTTCAGGGTAGGGTCTCACTCTAGCCCAGGCTGATCTGGAATTCACTATGTAGTCTCAGAGTGGTCTTGAACTCATGGCAATCCTCCTACCTCTGCCTCCCAAGTACTGGGATTAAGGGTGTGCGCCACCACGCCTGGTGAAAACTTTTAATTTCATATGGTACTGTTTATCCACTGTTGGCAGTATTTCAGGGGTAATTTGGAGTCCTATTCAGAAAGCCCTTGCCTATTATATCTTGAAGTCCTTTCCCTCTTTTTTATCCTCTAGGGAGTTTCAGGTCTTTGATCCATTTGGAGTTGATTTTTGTGTAAGGTGAAAGATCAGGATCTAAGTTTATTCTTTTGCATGTGGATATACAGTTTTCTGAGCATCATTTATTAATGAGGCTTTCTTTCTGCCTGACATTGTGGTGTACACCTTTAATCCCAGCACTTGGGAGGCAGAGGTAGGAGGATCACTATGAATTTGAGGCCAGCCTGAGACTGTACAATGAATTCCAGGTTAGTCTGGGCTAGAGTGTGTCAAGTAAGACCCTACCTTGTAAAAAAGGGGGTGGGATCCCCCAATGAGTATTTTTGGCATCTCTGTCAAAATTCAGGTGGCTATGTAGGTTTACACCACATCTGGTTTATGTATAGATTTATTCTGTTTCATTGACCTCCATGTGTGTTTTTGTGCCAGTGCCATGATGGACTTTTTGTTTGTTTATTGTTATTGTTATTAGTGATGGCTCTGTAATACAACTTGAAGTCCGATATGCTGATACCTCCCACCCTATTTCTTATTTTTCATTTTTGCTCAAGATTGTGTTGACTATCTCAGGTCTTTTGTGCTTCTAAATGAATTTTAAGATTTTTTTCCTATCTGTGAAAAATGGTATTGAAATTTTGACAATTACATTGAATCTATATTGTTTTGGAATGATAACCATTTTCACAATATTTCTTTTTCTAATCCATATGCATAGGAGTTCTTTCCACAGGACTAGTCTGTAGTCCTATTTATTCTCTCACCTAAGCATTATAAAGGTCATTCTTCGACTTCCTTGGTTAGGGGTTTTCCAAGGTTTTTTGTTCCTGTTGTGTGACAATTGTGAACTGGATTGTTTCCCTGATTTCTTCCTAAAAATGTTAAAAATGTTTGTTATTACTATATAGGAAGGCTATAGAGTTTTGAATGTTAGTTTTGTGTACTATCACTTTGCTGAAAGTGTTTATCAGGTCTAAGAGTTTTCTAGTGGAGTCTTTCAGGGTCTTGTGTATATAATCATATGCTCTGTAATAAAGTTACTTGGACTTCCTTTCTTATTTGTACCCATTTTGTTTCCTTCTCTTGTCTTAGTATTCTACTTATGATTTTCAACAGTATATTGAATAATGGAAAGAGTAGAATTATGTGTCTTATTCTTGATGTTAGTAAAAATCATTTTCCCCCATTTAATATATTATGGAGTTTAGTTTTGTTTTATATATAGTCTTTAAAAATTTTTTTGTTTATTTATTTATTTATTTATTTGAGAGCAACATACACAGAGAGAAAGAGGCAGAGAGAGAGAGAGAGAATGGGTACGCCAGGGCCTCCAGCCACTGCAAGCAAACTCCAGATGTGTGCGCCCCCTTGTGTATCTGGCTAACATGAGTCCTGGGGAATCAAGCCTCGAACCAGGATCCTTAGGTTTCACAGGCAAGTGCTTAACCACTAAGCCATCTCTCCAGCCCTATACATAGTCTTAATTATGTTAATAAGTATTCCTTCTTTCTGATTTTCTTTTAGTATGAAAGGATGTTGGATTTTGTCAAAAGGCTTTTCTGGATCTACTGAGTATACCATGTCATTTCTGTCCTTGAATCAGAATATGTGATATATTAGATTTATTGCTTAGTTTCTGTTAAGGCACCCCATGTTTAAAATTGTGATGTCCTCTTAATTGATTATTCCCCTTTTTTTTTTATCTCTTTGGACTGTTTTTTTTAAAGAGATTAAAAAAAATTATGTTTATTTATTTATTTGAGAGCAACACAGAGAGAAAGACAGAGAGAGAGAGAGAGAATGGGTGCATCAGGGACTCCAGGCACTGCAAACGAACTCCAGATGCATGTGCCCCGTTGTGCATCTGGCTGACATGGGTCCTGGGGAATCAAGCCTCGAGCTGGGGTCCTTAGGCTTCACAGGCAAGTGCTTAACCACTAAGCCATCTCTCTAGCCTTTTGGACTGGTTTTGTTTGGACATCAGTTTTGTCAGATGTTAGAACAGTGATGCTTGTTTATTTCCTAGTTCCATTTGTTTGGAAATGCTTTCCATCCTCTCACCTTTAGGTAGCATCTCTTTTTTATGGTGAGGTGTGTTTCTTAGATAACAAGTAGATGAATCCTGCCTTTCAATCCAGTCTGCTAGTGTGTGTCTTGTAATCAGAGAATTAATCGTTAATATTCAGAGCTCTTACCAGGGCAGGCTGTGCATCCATGGAGACAGGTACTGTTCTCTTTGGTGTCTTCATTTTCTGGTCATTTTTCTCTACTCATTTCAGGAAGCTAGCTTGGCGATTATTAATGCTTAATGTGTTCAACATCACACTAATTCTCTTGGCAAGAATCTTGCCCTTAGCATGTTTGTCGTCAGCAATGCCAGCATCATTCTGGTAGAATTGTAGACTGTTCCAGTTTGGCAACATTTATGAGGCATTCCTCTTTGAACAGTACCACTTTCTTTGTTTACAATGTCACCCTTGTTGTAAATTTGCACTGATAAGACTATGAGACAACTCCTTGATTTCTAAACTCCTAGAGAACACATCAACATCAGGTGCCTCTCCTCTTTCCCTTGGTGTTTCTCATTTTGGCAAATGACTGGGTAGGGAGAACTGGACATTCTTGTACAAAGTTATGGACTTGATCACTACAAGTTTTGTGAAATATACATAATCCATATTATAATTATGTTAAGCCAAAGTTCATGTACCTTACCAGAAAAAAGGGCAAAGTTAGTTTTTAGGGCCTATTAGTCTAATGATAGAGATAGTTAGCTACATCTACTGAGGGAAAGTGAGGGTCATTATTTTATTTCTTATTAAAAAGACATTTTAAAAAACAAATATTTTCTTGTTTACTTATATGAGTTTCTAAAGAGCATGTTTATTCATATTATTTTTCCTTGCCTTGTAAAATCTGATTCTTCATAGATATATTTCAATGAGAACTATGTAATATTAGATTTTAGTATGTTAATTATATTTTCTTATTAAAAAGGAGTACATATATGGGCTGAAGAGACAGCTTATCAGTTAAGACACTTGCCTACAAAGCCTAAGAACCCAGGTTCAATTCCGCAGTACCCACATAAGCCAGGTGCACAGGGTGGTGCATGTGCCTGGAGTTCATTTGCTAGAGACCCTGGTGTACCCTTCTCTCTTTCTCTCTGCCTTTCCCCCACCCCTCAAATAAGTAAATAAATGAAATATTTTTTTAAAAAAGAATACATACAAAGTCATAAAAATTTACAAAGATAGAAAAGATAATCAAGAGAGTAAATAATATTTCTAAGCACATTCACCATAAATTATTATAAATGTGACATTTAAAAAATATTTATTTAGTTGTGTGTGTGTGTGCACGTGCACGCGCGAGCACATGCATGTGTGTATATGCCATGCACACACCACTTTCATCCAGCTTTACATGGGAGTTCGGTAACTGAATCCAAGCAAATAAGCTTTGTAAGAAGCACCTTTAACTGCTGAGCCATCACCCCAGCCACAAATGTAACATTTAAAGGATTGCTGTTTTTGAGGTAGGGTCTCACTCTAGTCCAGGCTGACCTGGAACTCAACTTTGTGGTCCCAGGCTGGCCTTGAATTCACAGTGACCCTCCTATCTTTGCCTCCTAAGTGCTGGGTCTAAAGGTGTGTGTCACCATGCCTGGCTATAAATGTGACATTTAAAATCAATAAATGTTCATATTCAAGAAAATTGCTTTGTATTACACATAGAAAATGACAATATAACAAAATGAAAGTTATACATAAATATATTTGACATATACATATAACATGTATAAAATAACCCAATAGAGTAAAAATAGTGGAACCATTTTCATTTCACATGAAACGTTTCTGTGTTTTATTTGGGGTGGGGAATAAGAGGCTGAAGAAGAAGCAGAGATGGATCTGAAAGAGCTGTGGAGCAAAAGACCCTTCGTGAAACTAGCCATTTCCCTTCTCGTGTAGGTGTAAATGATGCCATTCTGACTAGTTAAACCTCTATTATTTGTGTCTATGGAAGAGAGCAGAAAGATAATTCAAATTAATGGATATTCCAGAAGTCCTTAGAATTGGCTTTTGAATGCATTTTTGTTCTTGTCCTTGAATATAGTTATATCTGATCTGGGAATTGACACCAATTACTGAAGCTATGCAGTGAAGGCTTTCCTCGGAAGGAGCAGAGCCCATCTGTTCTCCCACTCTTCGGGGAATAGAATAGTCATGTTTTGCTGATAGAAAGTCCCAGCTCAGGCAGAATGGCCTATCCTGGCAAGTTTTCTACAAGAGCAAGGATCAGGTAGTATATCTGCCCAGTCAGGATTATACAAGGCCTAGTACTCAGAGAAAACTTGAGCCATCTGTAGAGCAAATGCCAATAGAAAAGAATTTTGAAAGACTGTATTTGGCATTTATCTGCCTTCTAAAATATAGTAAAACCTGCCTAATGCAAAACACAAGGAAATAGAAAAAGTGGGTTTTAAATGAACTAGTTTTCCATTATCTGCTCTTTATTATGGAGCAGTCAGGCAGCTGGTTGTTACATATTATTTTGAATAAAGTGATATCAGCTTAGTAAAATTGTACTGTAGTTCACTGTTTGGAGGATTATACTGAATATCCTAGAAGGAGCCTGATTAGCATATTTGTATTTAATAAAACATGTACTTTTGCCCATAGCCCAGTGGCAGACCGTGTTGTGAACATAGGTGTGGAGAACAGAACGGCAGGGAGTGCGAGCCTGCGTCTCTCCTGTGGGAACCTGTTAGCAAGCAGATGTTGAGCTCAGCGCAAGCTTCCAGGGCAGCACTGCCGCGCTTCTTGCTCTAGCACTTGTGCCAGTCATCTAGTCACTGTCAGCATGGCTATGGGGTCAGTGTTTCCCTGTGTAAAGGCACAATGGTCAGTCAGTACTACTTTATAGAGCTATTTTTAGATCTCTGAAGCAGAGATGTACTAGGATATGGTGAAAAACAACATTGCTTTTGCAGCCTTCATAATATGGAGTAAGTGTTACCATAAAGGCTCTAAACCTTTTCTTTTCTTTTTAAAAATATTTTTTTATTTATTTGAGAGATAAAGAGGAGATAGAGAATGGGCATGCCATGGTCTCCAGCTCCTGCAAACGAACTCCATACTCATGAGTCACCTTATGCATCTGGCTTTACATGGGTACTAGGGTACTAGGGTACAGGCACCTTAACCGGTAAGCCAGCTCTCCAGCCCTACTAAACTTTTTCTTGGGATTTCCTGAAGCAGTCTACATACACAGATAATTTACATGTAAGTGGAACTAAGCACAAGTAACCTACTGAGGTATCCTCATATTATCCAAGAGGGACTGATATCTGCAAAACCTGATGAAATGACTTCCTTCTCATTGCACCTGATGTTGTGGTGCTGTGAGCTCAGCTGTTGAAGAATACATTAAGATACAAAGGAAGGAAACCCTTGGTTTTCTTGTATTTTAAGTATTACTTTGTGCCTTATTAAATCTTAAAGCTATTAGATAGGGAAGATAACAGGAACTAGCTTAGTGCTAATTCCACTTTTTAAAAAAATTTCATACAGTGAAATTTACTTTGTTTCTAAAGATTTTAAATAGTCCAGTGCTTTTTAGATCTGTGCTGTTATCGGTACCTTTGAGATACAGAACAGTCCATCCGCCGCCCTCCCAGATCCCCCTGTGGTTCTGCCCGCCTCCTCTCCTAGCTCCCAACTCCTTGTCTTTAGCATTCACATGGTTTTCTCTCTCTTGGTTTTCTCTACTGTTCTGTCCTTTCAAGAATGTCATAAAAATGGACTCATCAGGGCTTGGGGAGATGGCTCAGTGGTTAAAGGCACTTGCTTGCAAAGCCTAATGGCCTGGGTTCGATTCCCCAGCACCCATGTAACAGCAGATGCACAAAGTGGCACATGCATTTGGAGTTCATTTACAGTGGCAGGAAGCCCTGGTGCACTCATACTCACTCTCTTTGTGTCTTCCTCTTTCTCTCTGCTTCTCTCTCTCTTAAATAAATAAATAAAATGGACCGGTCCCATATGAGTCCTTTTGAAACTGGCTCCTTTCAACAGAATGTCTTTGTTCTGCATGTCAATAGTTTGTTACATATTGGACCACAGTGAAAGGGTATTTTATAATTTTCAATGTTTAGAAATTCAGGATAAAGACTTGAAAGCATTTCATATGAAAGTTTTTGTGTGAATGTTTTTATTTCTCTTGGATAAGTACCATAGAGTGGGATTCATGGGTTATACGGTAGGTGTGTGGTTATTTATTTATTTAGTTTTTTAATTTGAGAGTGACAGACAGAGAGAGAAAGAGGGGGAGAAAGAGAGAAAATGGCTGCACCAGGACCTCCAGCCACGGCAAATGAACTCCAGTTGTGTGCTCCCCCTTATGCATCTGGCTAACTTAGGTCCTGGGAAAATGAGCCTCGAACCTTGGTCCTTAGGCTTCATAGGCAAGTGCTTAACCGCTGAGCCATCTCTCCAGCCCAGTGTGGTTATTTTTATTGCCCAGAATTGTCACACCAGCTTACATCCCACCACAACATGTGCATCTACAGTTGTTCCACCTCATTACCAACGTTGTGTGTGGTTAGCATCTTTGTGTTTCTCTGTTCCAGTTAATGTGAACTAGTATATCATCAGTTATGATCGATTTTCTTAATCGTAGTGATGTTGAATAGCTGCTAGTGTACATCTTCCATTCTTATAACCGTCCTTTTCAAGTCTTTTGCATTTTAAAAATTGTTTGTTTCCTTTATACGAAAATTTGAGAATTCTTTTTATATTCTGGTATCTTTATTGGATGTGTAGTTTGTAAAAAAATTTTCCTCAGAATATTGCTCATTTTTATTTTCTTATTGATGTCTTTTAGAAAGCAAAAATTTTTAATTTTGATGAAGTAATATGTATCAGTCTTTTTTGTTTTATACAGTGTACCTACTTTTGGTGTGCCATCCTTAAACTACTTAACATACCCCAGGCCTCCCAGGTTTTTCTCATACTTTCTCCTAAAGTTTAATTTTATTTTTCTGTTTTACCTTTAAGTCTATTACTCATATTAAGCTAAGTTTTATGTGATAGAGTAAGATGTAAGTCAAGGCAGGGTCAAGACTATAGTGAAACAAAGGGTTGCCCAAAAGCTTAATAGCGTTTAATTTTGTTATGTTTTTGCATAGTTAGTAATTCTCACTCCACACCTCTTACATGGTAGGCGAGAACTCTACCATGGAGCTCCAGTCCTAAAATCTTAGTAGTAAAGATAAATTTCGTGTGTATGTATACATATATATATATATATATATATATATATATATATATATATATATATATATATATCAGTGCTTTGCCAAGTGATATTAGAGCCTGAGGCAAAAGGAAAACTCAATTGGACTAATTCTCTCTTTTTTTTTTTTTCGAGGTAGGGTCTCTAGCTCAGGCTGACCTGCCTGACCATGCCCGGCAGATCCTGTCATTTTTTTTTAAAGTACATGTGTGGAGCAGGAGAGATGACTTAGCTATTAAAGGTGCTTTTTTGCAAAACCTGATAGCTTGGGTTCGAGTCTCCAGTACCCAGTTAAATCAGATACACAAAGTGGTGCATGTGTCTGGAGTTAGTTTACAGTGGCAGGAAGCCCCTTTCCCCCACTTGTGAATAAATTATAAAAATGAAAACATTTAAAAAATTACATGTGTGTATTGTGCTTATGTATGTGCAAGTACACATCGATGTGGAGGCCAGAAGATAGCTTTGGGTGTTGTTCCCCAGGAATGCCATCCACTTCTTTTGCGACAGGCTCTCTCATTGGCCTGGAGCTCATCAGTTAGGCTAGAGTGACTGGCCTGTGCCCCAGGGACCCTCCTGTCTCCTCCTCTCTAGCACTGGTATGACAAGCATGTGCCGCCACGTCTAGCATTTTCACATGGGCTCTGGGGGTCAAACTCAGGTTTTCTTAATACTTGCAGGCCAAGCACTTTACTGGAGTGTGTTTCCTTTAGCTTACACACAACTAAGCGGAGGCTTTATTTTATTTTAATTTTAATTTTTTGAGGTAGGGTCTCTCTGTAGCTTAGGCTGACCTGGAATTCACCATGTAATCCCAGGCTGGCCTTGAACTCATGTAGATCCTCCTACTTCTGTCTCCCAAGTGCTGGGATTAGAGGCATGCACCATCACCCTGGCAAGAAGGTTTTTTTACATTAAAAAAAAGTTGTGGTGGTAATGGAAACACAAAATTATCGCAGGTGTGCTTAGTGGGAAGCTTTCTAAGTTAGCTGCACATTTTGAGGGACATTCACAAGGTTAGAAGTAAAATAATGCTCCTGAACCTGCAAGCCACCCCTCTTCCTCTGCTGGTATGTTCCTTCCCACAAGGGCACCACTGCCAAGCTTCTAGCTTTCCATTGATTAGCTGCACATTACTTGGCTCCAAGCACACTTTAGAGCTTCTTAGTGTTATTCCAAAGTCTGACTTTTGCCTACCTGAGAACTATGGCTTAGCCTTACTTTTTAACAGGAGATTTTACAACCTCCCTGGAGGTCACTTTTCTACTCTACGTTAGCCTCACATTCTCATGTTTAGAGCCCACATCCTTTACTTTAGTCCTCATGGACTTAAAGAACAGCTGGTCAATATCTTCTATTTCCTCAAAGATTATAAAGTTGCTGTTCAGTCTTTCCTTGTCTAAGAGAGCCACACTTAAGGAAAAACACACTTCCTTGTGTCTCATGGTTTCTGAGCACTTCTGCTCCCTTTGATACTGTTTTCTTGAGCATTCCAAATTAATGTATGGTTCTCCTGGGGCTGGGCTGCACGCTCTCCCCCCCCATGTGTTAAGGGCTTCATATTCGTGCTTTTTAGCACAACACATGGTACATAGTAAACATTTTGTTAAAATGTCTTTGTTAATGTTGCTTTGGCTTTTATTGCATTTGATTCTAGTATGTTCTTGTTTATTTTTTTTTTAACATTTTTATGGACGGGGGCAGGAATTGGTGCACCAGGGCCTCTAACCACTGCAGTTGAACTCCAGATGCAGGTACCACCTTGGGCGCATGAGTGACCTTGTATGTATGCATGACCTTGTGCATCTGGCTTATATGGCTTCTGGGAAGTTGAACCTGGGTGCTTAGGCTTCATAGGCAAGCACCTTAAGCACTAAGCCATCTCTCCAACCCTCTCGTATGTTCTTATTAGGACTTACAGTAGTGTTTTATTCCCTCTTGTTTTTGTTTTTATTTTTTGTTAATAGTTTTGAAGACTTTATTTTGAATTTCACATCTTAAGTATATTTGCTTTTAGATTTGATGACAGAAGTTCTCATTTTATTGTTTCTGCTTCTTTAAAACTTGAGATTGATGATCCTTTTTTCACACATACTAAAAATAGCTTTGTTTTGAGTTTAGTAGAAGGAACCCAAATTTGCTGCAGATGCCTAAAATATTAGTACTCTGAAGTCTAAAAGATGAGATTTGTTTTGGTTGTCATATTACTAATGAATGGGGTCTATTTTGTAAAACGCACTGTGCTTTGAAATAAAGACAGATCACAGTGTAACCCATAATGTTTTCAGACTCATGATCCTCCTGCCTCAGCCTTCTGAATGCTGAGGTTATAGGCATGTGCACCATGCCCAGCTTGAAGTAAAAATGAATTTTTGGAATCTGACACTTTGAAAAGTATAATCAAGGGCTGAAGAGAGAATTCATTGATGAAGTGCTTGCCTTGCAAGCATGAGGACCTGAGTGCGGCTCTCATTACCCACGTAAATGAGGAGTGTGGTGGCGCTGGAAGGTGGACACACACAGATGACTGGAGCGCTCTAGCTAGTCTTTTGAGACTCTGTCTCAAAGAGGGGTGGATGGCATACCTGGGGGTGACACCCAAAGTTGTCCTCTGGCCCTACTCACACATCTATGCACCCACACACATGTGAATGTATATACACATACGCCACACACATACACATGCAAACAGTATCTTTTCTTAGGAAACAAGTATTAATATGATTATCATGCCATTTCTTTTACATTATTTAAAACAACAACCTTGGGGCTGGAGAGATGGCTTAGTAGTTAAAGTACTTGACTGCAAAGCTATAGGACTCATGTAAGTCAGATGCACAAGGGCACACACATCTGGAGTTTGCTTTCGGTGTCTAGAGGCCCTGGCATGCCCATTTTTTTTCTCTCTCTCAAATAAAGAAAAACTAAAACAACAACCTTGGGCTGGAGAATTGGCTCAGCGGTTAAGGTACTTACCTGCAAAGCCTAATGACTCGAGTTCAGTTCCCCAGTACCCACATAAAACCGGATGCACAAGGTGATACATCCACCTGCACTTCTGGAGTTTATTTGCAGGGGCTAGAGGCCCTGGCACACCTTTAACCCGAGCACTGAGGAGGCAGAGGTAAGAGGATCGCCGTAAGCTTGAGGCCAGCCCGAGACTACCTAGTGAATTCCATGTCAGTCAGGGCTAGAGTGAACAACCTGAAGGTGAGCTGGAGAGGGGGCTCAGCAGAGAAAGTACTTGCCATACAAGTATGAGTTCAGTTCCCAGAACTAACTTTTTCTTTTTTGAAGACATATGACAGGGCAGGCATCTGTAATCTGGTGCACCCATGACAAGGGAGGTGGAGACAGGAGAATATCCTGGAAGATCCTAGCCTGGCAAACACATAAAAGAGCCACTTCATAAAATTTTCTTTTAACAAGCAGATTCTTCAGCATGCGCGCATGTGTGACTGCCTTATGTGCTCCCTGCAGTGGCGGAGGAGAATGTTGAGTGTCTGGCTTCATTGCTTTTCTGCCTGTTCTTCCTTGATTCTGAGTCTTCTGCTGATCCAGAACTTGCTGGTTTTTGTCAGCCCCAGAGATGCTCTGGTCTCTGCTCCCCATGGGACTGTGTTTGCAGAGGCACATGGCCATGTCCAGCTGTTTATGTGGGTCTTGGGGATCAAACTCCAGTGGTCTCTCAGACCCCCTCAGGCCCTCATACTTGTATAGGAAGTGCTCTTAACTGCTAATCCATTCTCTAGCCTGGCAAGTTGATTCTTAATTCAGGTACAGTTGCTTTGATTTTCTATGCAGTTTCTTTTCTTTTTTAAAACAATGTTTACTGTAGAATCCAGATTTAAATTCAGTAGTGTGTATCTTTTCCCATGTTCATCTTTCAGTGATCTCATCCTGGAAGTTCTAACGTGGAATGCTAGGCCTGTCACATGTTGCCTGAGGCTTCCTGAGCAGAACAGTGAGAATTAACAAGAAGATGGGGCCACTTAACCTTACGTCAATTTCCTAGTGCCATTTGACTCCACAACAGGAGACATTAAAACTCCTCATTCTGTGTTAACCCATTACTTACTACTGTCAGCATTTGAAGTAAATATTGTCTTCTACATTTTTAGTCCTTCAAAACTATTGAATACTATTTTTTTCATTAAGTAGAAACTTTTTGTTCCCATCTCTATACACAAGTTTGTGTTTTATTTAACAAGTATGTAACGTTGTTCACATTTCCTTGTATAGACCTGTTGGCCATGAATGGCGAAACTGGATTAAGAATCAGCTACTAAGTAATATAACCTGAGGGACTGTTATGGGTTAAATGTAACGTGTCTTTCGTAGGCTCACGTATTTGAACACTTGTTCCCCAGCTGAAAGCACTGTTTGGGAAGGTTGTTGGAGGAAGTGAGGTAATTGGGGGACAGGCCTTTAGGTTTTATGATCCAGGTTCACTTCCTGTTTGTCCTCTGGTTCCTGACTGTGCCAGAATATAACAAGACAGACTGCCATGCCTTCCCCACTATAATGCATTACATCTCCTCAGAAATAAGCTAAGATAAACCCCTGATTTAAGTCGCTTCTGCTCGGGTGTTTGTTCATAGCAATGAGCAAGTAACTAATATAAGGACAAACATACTTAACTTCTATAAAACAGTAAGGAGAAGAGGAGAGAGAGCATGCCTGTGGCATGCAGAGAGGAGAGAACCTTGTTAAAGACACACTATTCTTTTTTTTTTTATTCTTCCAAATCTTTATTAACATCTTCCATGATTATAAAAAATATCCCGTGGTAATACCCTCCCTCCCCCCACTTTTTCCTTTGAAACTCCATTCTCCATCATACCCCCTCCCCATCTCAATCAGTCTCCCTTTTAATTTTGATGTCATGATCTTTTCCTCCTCTGATGATGGTCTTGTGCAGGTAGCGTCAGGCACGGCGAGGCCATGGATACCCAGGCCGTTTTGAAGACATGCTATTCTTTAAATAATGTCTAGACATACATTACAGTAATGACCAGGTGCTGTCATCTAACCCCCGTGCCATGTTGTGGTCATTGATCGGTCAAGTGAAGGACTTGATGTCACGTAGGATTTTCTGAGTTTTCTCTCTTCCAAGCTGAATGTGATACTCTTTTGTAATGAATTTTTCAGCTATTCTATCAGAATTTTGACCAAACTTCAATGATTTCATATATTCTGGTGGAAGAAAGTAGTCTATAATTAACGTATATCCTAGGGTAGTGTTTTCCCTTTCCGTAGTAATAGAAAATAGTATTGAAGCCCTAAATGGAAGAATAAGGCATTTTATCCTTTACCTGTTCTGTGAGATATTGATTTAAAAAATGTTCCACATAGCCCTCCGTACAGGAGAGTCTAGTTATGTTGTTTATTGTTTCTGCTTGATGATTTCCAAGATTTGATCACAAGTGTCCTTATATAGCAGTTAGAGATTTAGTAAATTTCACATATCCTTATTTTGTTAAGATACAGAAAGCACTGGTGATTTTTATCTTTGTGGTCACCTCTAACTGTTGATACCTAGAGAAAAGTCAATGAAGAGATGTACAGGTGGCACTTCCCAGGCTTCTCACACCCTGGTCCTTATTCACAAGTGTGACTGCTCTTTGCAGAACTGATTAGCCTGAGCCTGCAGCCCCTCAGACAAGTCTGAGGGGCTCTGAGTCCTGGCCCAACTGTATTGCATCTTGTGCCCACCAGTGAGAAATTCTGCTGCTCTGAGTGGAGCCCATATTGGGGCCTGTGATCTCTGAGGAAGGCTACCCTTGTCATTCACTCTGGGCACTCCAGGTTCAGCCTCTGGTTGTTTTCCTGCTCCCAGACTCTCATTAATAAAAGTAATTACCAGACTTTCCCCAATCATTATTTGTGTTTTCTTTGCCTTCATAATTTCCTCATGAGTAACAGGATTGGAGCAAACTAACATTCGGTGTTTTGAATTAGATGAGGAAAATTGCACTTAATTTTCTTACCCAAGAGACCTTCTATTTTCTCTGAGAACTTTTACTCGTGATGAAATTCTTCAAGCAAGTTTATTATCAGATACATATGTGATTCATTTAGTGCCAAGGACAACTACCAGGTTCCAGATTTTTGCTGCTGTAGTGGTTGGTTACTGTAATTTTAGAACATGGGCTATAAGTTGATTGATCTTCATAAATGCATTTTCCGTGAGTTTGATGGGAAATAATTTGATAATTAGATTGGGGGTAGGGGGAGAAACACAGTCCATGTTTCTATGTCAGGTATTTGTCGAAGGTGCACAGCAACATTTGCTTGCTTGTTTCTTTGTACCAGCATCGACATTTTCAGAAGTGCTCTACCATTTTTGTTGTGACCACTGGGCTTCTCTCTGCTTTATTAGAGAAAGAATTATTTGAGGCAGAGAAGAGAAAAGGTTCTGAGTGAAAGTAATAATAGTCACTGTAGGTCTGGCCTGTGGTAGGACTGTGTTGCTGTTGAAGTGTGGAGGAGCCAACGGATGGATGGATAGATAGGTGGGGAAATGGCCTGGTGGCCCATGCCCATAATCTCAGCATGCAGGAGGAGGAAGCAGGAGGGTCACCACATCCTTGAGGCAGCCTGGGCTACATGGTGAGAGCCTGTCTCAAAGGGCCAAGAAAAAAATAAGAAGGAAAAGTACAGATTAAAATGTCTGTCTCTACTCTTCCATCAGAGGGTGTCTCCATGGGAACCAGGTAGGTGATGAGTACTCTTATTTATTGGAGGCCTAGTCTGACTCATTGTATTTGCTTCCTGAGCTTAGAGGGATGAGGCCAAACCCCTTGGCCCATGTGTGCTGTAAAGCCATACCAGCTTTGGGAAAAGCAAGGCTGTGGGAAAGAGTGGAGAGAGCAAGGATAAGACAGATAGCCTGGAAGAGTTGAAACAGTCTCATCTTAGGCTCCTACCTCCTCCGTCCAGTATTTTAATGTAGAAAACAGTTTTTCTTTTTCTGTGAAGTCAGTCTTGGGCTTGTGGAAATCTATAGAAGGCCCCTTCTCTAGCACCTTCCTGTTTTCTCTGCCTTTTGTTTGTTTGGGCTCTTGTCTCCATCTGGGTCCCTATCTTTGGGGTCAGCACCCATGGCTGTTCAGATGTATTGGACAGTTCTGATGACACCCGTGTTCTAAGGGGTCCAGGAGGGCTTTCTCTGAAAAACGCTTGTTCTTCCAAGGAATCACTGAGTTGGTTTATCCATTCTTGGACTATATGACAGAAACCAAACAGAAAAACCAGATGGAGTGTGGTTTACAGTGAGGGTCAGCAGCTGGGAAAGATCAGGAAATGGTGTTTCAGTGTAATCATGTTAAGTCACAAAATTATTAAGGATTCTAGACTTTTAGCATAAAGTTGAATAAGGGTGGTGTTTGGATATGTGCATTATGCATGTACACACCTAAGATGTTACCCAGACATTGATTTCTTTCATAGTAACATTTGTGAATTGGGATTTACTTTCTTTTTAATGATATCATGCTCTTGTGTCTTTCTTTTCCTCTCCTCTCCTCTCCTCTCCTCTCCTCTCCTCTCCTCTCCTCTCCTCTCCTCTCCTCTCCTCTCCTCTCCTCTCCTCTCCTCCCCTCCCCTCCCCTCCCCTCCCCTCCCCTCCCCTCCCCTCCCCTCCCCTCCCCTCCCCTCCCCTCCCCTCCCCTCCCCTCCCCTCCCCTCCCCTCCCCTCCCCTCCCCTCCCCTCCCCTCCCCTCCCCTCCCCTCTCCTCTCCTCTCCTCTCCTCTCCTCTTCCCTCCCCTCCCTTCCCCTTCCCTCCTCTCTTCTCCTCTCCTCTCCCCCTGCTAGGAATCAAACCCAGGGCCTTTCAGACACTAGGAATGCATTATGCCCCTGAGCCATGCCCTTTTCATATGAACGTGAGATTTCTGCTGCGTTAGGTGGGTGTGGATATGGTCTGGAACCTTCCACTTTCCTTGCTCCTCCTCATTCAGAATTGGGCTTTGCATGCTTAAACGTGTAAAGCATATGGTCAGTGGAACTGGAGGAGTGTGCCCCACTCCTGCTCCTCCGTATACAAGTCATGAAACCTTGGTAGGTCCCCCCATTCTCGGTTTTTTAATCTGTGAGATGGAATTAGTTTACTAATTTTATAGTCCCAGATACCTAATAATCCTTTCTTACATGTCCTAAAATATTTCTCTTTGGTTTCTCATTCTTCTCTTTATTTCCTTCCGTGGTTTCACTTAAAGTAAATCAGAAAACCACAGAAATAAATTATTTGGAATTTTGTGGCCTTTTCACTTTTGCTAAGGGGTAATTCCAAAATTGCTGTTTTGGCATCTTGACACTATTGGTTGTACACAGTGCTCCTTTCGTCTCCCCTTTCTTGGTCTCTGCAGGGACGAAAGATCTGTGCGTTGAGCACATTAAAGTCTTGTAGCTCCTCTGGTCATCTTGCTTATGATCCCCGCCTCTGGTTATTGTCTCTTTGGCGGCGGCTGCTGGCGTTAAGTACTTTGAGGGCAGCTTGTGGTTGCTGTGCACTGCCAGATTCTTGGGCTAAAAGGAGAATGGGCTTTGGTTTAGATTAGAATAAGACTAATTTTGAGCCAAAATGGAGTTCAGCTTGAAAGCTAGAGGGAGCTATTAGTGGACCCACATGCTTTGGTAAGATGAAATAGATTAGTGTAAAAATAAAACACTTTATCAATTTAATTAAACAAATTTGTATATTATAGTAAGCAGATTAATCTTAGAACCTAGCTCTTCATGCTGCGGTGGTCTTCTTCTATTTGAATGTCACGATGTAGAGTGGAGCTATTGCTGTTTCCTTTGATCTTGCAGCTTTCATGTCTCTGGGTTCTTCCATGACCAGTAGATTCAGGTGTGCTCCCCTCCTTTGCTTGCTGTAGCAGTCAGTAAAGGTGTAGGTCCAGGTGCATTACCTCAGCCGTGTCTCTCCAAAAGGAAGATGAAGGAATTTGGGCTGGTTGGGTGAATGAGCATTTGCATTCTTGCTGCCTATTTACAGCTCATCAGTCTTCTGATGGCTCCTTGGACTCCTGGCAGGCACGTGTCTATTGTTATTGAGCAAAGCCCTGTATGTGTGCTTGACAAGTTAGCCGCGGCAGCTCTGCTTGCTCCCCAGCCTGCCGCTGTCACGGGGATTGTTTGGTTTGGCAGATGGCCAGCTCTCTGCTGTAAGATGCATTTCCTTGACAGGACGAAGTGTGGAGCCGCATTAGCTGTAAAGTTTACAAAGGTTAGCTAAACACACACAATAAATATTAATAAACAAAAAGGCCCACCCACCTTTGACTTTGAATTCTGTTTCTTAATTCTGTGTTTTGGAATCCCTGTAGTATTTGATTAATGACTGGTATTAGGATAATTGAGCCTAAAGTGTCCTTTGCCTGAGTTAAGTCTGCTCATAGGCCCCTCATTGGCTGCTTTAGTGACTCATCACCGCAGTGGACAGGTCTCTAGAATGACTGTTTAGTTCAAGGAGTCTTATTTTCCTCTCCATGCTTCAGCATGAAAGGAGGGTAAATGTGCTTCTCCCCAAGAGTTTATGCTGAGCAGTCATATGGGAGATGTGTCTTGGAACTCTGGAGGACCAAGGAGGTGACCAGGAATAGAGATGAAGTGCCCTTGGACTCCCTGGAAAGCATTCAGATGTTGGTCTGTTGGCCTGAGCAGTTGCCTCTCTCTAACATTTACACCCGCAACAGAGAGGGGGAGAGTAACAGTAACCTGCTGCCCCTGGAAACTGGCTGGGTGTCTTGGAATTTATCAGGCCTACATTGTGGCCCCTTTCCAATTCTGCGCCCTGCTTACTTGAAAACATATTTGAGAACCAGTAATCTTAGACTGCTTAGTCAGATCTTTAGAGAACCTAGGAAGAAAAATAACTGTAAAACTATGTCCTTCACATTATCTTGGGGCCACTTGTAGGTGCTGAGGTTTCAGAAGGCCCTTGAAAACCGGTACCCCCCCCCCTTGCTTTTCTTGCTTTCTGGTACATGTATAGCCTTCCTTTCCAGCACCACATAAGGAAGGAACTGATGCTGGTTAGAACACTGCTACAGAGAAATCAAATTATTCTTCATAGAGAGTAGTGATTATAGCTTGAAAGAAAACTCTAACTCTACCTAGCAAAGTAGTCCTTTGAGACATAGAAGTGTAGCTTTTAATTTATTTCCTCAGCACATGTTTGCAGAGCACCAGACAATAATCTAGGCACCTGGGACACACGGCCAAACAAAACTGACTGACACTTCTGACCATGTGACACGAATTTTGGTGGAGGAGGCAGATAACAAGCATAATTAATAAACACATTACACCCTAGGTTAAAAGATGGTATGTGCTTTGAAGGAAAAAGCAGAATAAGGGAGTTAATGGGTCACAATTTTAAATAGGGAAGTCTGAGTAGTGATGGCATTTAAGCAGGGCCTTGATGTGAGTCTTGGCTCAGATGAACTTGTTCTGCATAGGGTTATGTAGACTTGATGGTAAGGAGTTATGTTTGTGAGTCTTATTGTGCTTCTGTGTACCTGCCTGTGACTGACAGGAAGTTTCCAGTGCTCTAGGCCCAGTTCTCAAATTAGTCTCAGTAGCAGAGCGCTATTGATGTATTCAGTTCCTTTTTACCAACCAGGAGCAGTTATTTAAAAAAAATATATTTTATTTATTTATTTGAGAGAGAGAAAGAGGCAAAAAAAAAAAGGTGGGGTTGCTGAGGGAGAGAGAGAGAATAACGGGCACACCAGTCCTTCTGCCACTGCAAATGCATTCAGGCGCATGTGCCACTCTGCACATCTGGTTTTATGTAGTTATTGGGGAATCAAACCCGGGACATCAGGCTACGCAAGCATGTGCCTTAACCACTGAGCCATCTCTCCCACCCAAGGAGCAGTTTTATCAGGAGCAAAATTTGGCTTTAATACATGTGCATCCTAAAGTAGGTTTTATAAACATGTATGAAGGAAAGTAGGGAGGGGTGGAGGGAGGATAATCATGTTTCATGTTTTTCCTTTTGTGTTATTAACATTGGGCAGAAAGTACCATAGAGTTATAATTGTGAAAAGCAAAGCTAAACTTAGGGAAACTGGCCCTTTCAACTTCATCTTCCACCTTTCCATGGAGAAAATGTGGGCATGAGGTGGAAGACCCGTGGGCTCTGCTGGGTGTTCACCTGGGCTTTCCCCTTAGTTCTTCTGTGAGCTCAAAAAAGGGTTTAAGGTCATTTTACTGTAGCCGGTCAGATGAGAGTCAGCATTTCCATCCAAAGAGCTCTCAGAGAAGCTAGACATGCTGCCTTTCCGAGAGAGCAGGATGGTTACAGACAAGGAAGCAAAGAATCTCAGCCTACGGCAGAGGAAGCAAGTTCCATGATTTTCATTGTATCATTACAACTGAAAAGGGGCATCATCTAATTATACTCTTTCTTGAGTCCTCAGTCATGCCTCGAAAGCAGCAGACTATTAGTAAACGTTGAATTTATGCTTCTTCTCATGTCTTGCCTCTAGCAGAATGAGTTTTGCAGGACCTAGGGCATGGTGTTTGTGCCTGCCAGTGTTAGCTGCTTTTCCCCTTAATTCTGCTCATGTCATCCTTCTCATCTCTGCTCTCTTACCACAGATGAAAATTAAAAACAGGTTGTCAGAACGTGTGGTTCTTTGTGACCCCAGAGCACTGTTGTTTTCTTCACCAGAAATGAATTCAGAGGGTCATAGCTTCCCGTGAACTGTGTCTATAAAAAGCTTTTCATTCAGATTAACATTGGTCTTTGTAATCTGTATCTCTGTCTTACTTCTCCCATTGTCTTCTGTTTTATCTCATGGGCAGGAAGACATTATTAATTGCCTATCGCTATATTCTTTCTGAAAAAGTGTAATGACTCTTGGATCTTTGTGAACTTAAAAACAATCACCACCTGGCCTCAGTCTGCAATGCAGAGGAACATATTGTGCATGAAACACTAGATCCAAATCTGCTTTGGTGTTCAGTGATACATGGATTCAGCAATCCACGGTGCCAACCTCGCATGGTAATGGAACTTACTGTCTAATTGTGGTTCCAAGGCTGTCATATATAGCGAGAACATCATTTTGATTTTTTTAGAGTTTCACATAGATAGAAAGTGATAGAATGGAACTCAACACTGCCAAATACAATTGACCCAGATTTCTGGCCATAGAACATGAGTTTTAGTAGAGGAGGCAGACAACAAGCATAATTAATAAACAAATTTCAATTGCAAATTACACAATATAGTATTTAGAAGAAGATCTCTGAAATGCGAAGGTTTTACTGTCAAGAGGGTGTTTGGTGTAGTGGACCAGCAAAAGTTTCCCCATCTTTTTTGGCCTCTTTCACTGACTTCCATGTCTCTCTTCTTCAGAGTGTTGTTCGCTGCCTGTGGCATCCAAAGCTGAACCAAATCATGGTTGGAACTGGAAATGGATTGGCAAAAGTCTACTATGACCCCAACAAGAGTCAGAGGTATCTCCTGAGCGTTGCTTGTTTGAGATGGATGACAACAACTGGGGGAGAGGGGCTCTGATTCACATTGCTTTTATTCATTTTCCTCTTTGATGGGGAGCCTCCCTTTTAGAACACGCAGCTGTAGACTCCTAGCATTGTGCTTTGAGGGGATTTAGACCTCACCCTTGATCCATAGTGAATTCAAAGAGAAACTTTCCCGGGATTTGTGGTTCTCTAACTGAAGTGTTGAGTGTGGGGGGGGGGATGTCCTCCCCACTTTGCATACCACAGTGGCCTTAGCTGGGATGCAAGTGAGGGATTAGCAAAGCAGGGAGCTAGCCACTTACAGGAAATGGAACCAGCTTGCCCATTTTGCTACTTTCCTTTTTGGGCTTTTGGAGGTTACCAGTGTGGATGTTTGATGAGGCTCTTCTGAGCTAGCAGAAGCGACAGCACACAGGCTTCCCCCTCAGCCTCTAGCCACCCTATGCCAGCAGGACAAAAAGAGCACACATACTTCCCTCCTGCCCCTAGCCATGCCAGTGCCAAACAGAGGCATGCCAGCATAGTCCCAGATCTGAAAACTTCAGAGGGGCATCCGTATTCTCAGTGTTTACATCTTCTTGGGACACAAGATAGACATGTTTTACCGCCTCCAAAAAGATGAAAACTTTCTTCCTCTTAGGGTACAAATCACAAACTAAGTTAATGGAGTTCCCTGTAAACCAGTTTTGAGGTCTCACATCAAGGAAAGCCATCCTCTAGTAATGAATTTTTACTGGCCACAATTTTGTTCTAAATAGAAGCAGACACTCCTGTCTTCTTTCAAAGCTTTCTTGACTAGAGTTGGAACCCTTGTCCTATACGATAAAGTTACATATTCTGGTATTTCAGAATAAGTAAAATTTGGTTCAATCTCTTAGTATGAGAAGGAGTCTGTTTCACACAAAAAGATGATGAGCCTTACATTGTAAGTACCTGTTTGGAAGGGTATTATCTTTATTATGTGCTTCAAGAGATTTGTTTGTTAATATTGTCTTTTTCTGAAGGGGATACTCAGCATTGCTCAGGAAAGGTAAAGTGTTCTAAAAAAGTGTAATGACTCTTGGATCTTTGTGAACTTAAAAACAGTCACCACCTGGCCTCAGTCTGCAATGCAGAGGAACATATTGTGTGTAGCAGCATGAAACACTAGATCCAAATCTGCTTTGGTGTTCAGTGATACATGGATTCAGCACGGTGACTCCTAGCATTGTCCCTGGACAACGCTTCCAGGTCTCCTCCAGTCCAAACACTTCAGTCTTATATTTGAAAGACATATGCCTCATGGCTTACAGGCCTCTGGGTTGCTTTCATCTGGGAACCTGGGACATGAATTAAAATTGGAACCCTACGACCTTTAAATTTATAGATTTTTCTTTAAGTGTCTTAAGTGCTTTGGTGCCACTCCAACTCTTTCACTTAGTAGTGACCACAGAAAGAAGTTTAATAATGACTGTCACCAAGACCCCATCTGTTGCCTTCCCTCAGAAAGTCGTAGACTTGACAGGATGGTGTGCACAAACCATGATCCTGAAAGTATTAGATGCTTTTGGCATATATTTTCTGTTTTACTTTTACTACCCACAGGGGAGCAAAATTATGTGTGGTTAAAACCCAGCGGAAGGCAAAACAAGCCGAGACTCTAACCCAGGACTATATCATCACCCGTAAGTTGGTAACATTCCTCTTATATTGTTCTTTTCTACTGTGGTATTGGTTGCTTGGTTTTAAAGACAGAGAGGTCCTCAGCATTGAGATAACTATGGTAGAATCTCCCACTGTGTGGACAGGAGTATTGAGTCACGTGATAGCCAACCCCTTTAACTTCTGTGACTGCAGGAATGGGGTTCCTCATGCCACTTCTTAACCAAATAGGAAGTACCTGTTTGAGCTCAATGCATTGCTTCACAGAAGCCTTTTTAAAGAATAACCATCTTTTCTGTGAATAAACCGGAAAAGGTGCTTGTCTTAGAATCAGGAGGTCTGGGTTTACCTGCTTGCACCACAGACCAGTACTGAGCTATTGAATGTAAGTTTCTGAATTTAGAAAACCATGGAGACAGTTTCTTTTGGGACTCACAGTATATATTTAATGCTAGCCAGGGTGCTCAGAGCAGAGAGAGACAGCTAGAAGGGGTCTCTGAGTCACCTAGGATGAGGTTTTTAAGGACTTTAGGGGAGAGGGGATGGGGAAGGTTGGTACCATGTGTAGTGGGGTGTAAGACCCACGGTGCCTGTATGGAATGTCCAGAACACCGTGTGCTTCACGTGGAGCTGAGAAATCACTCTGGAGCCATGCTTGCTGTCCCAAGCTTTGTAAAGTGGGCCGCTTGATCTCTTGGGGTGTTGGCTCCAACGAGGGGATTACTATAATAGAAGGTGGTGTTGATTCTAGGGTCCCAGACTGGAGTCGGGTTACTTACTGAGAGGGGAATGTGAATTTGTATGTCCAGGTTTGGGGAGGGGAGCTCAGGGAGTGACACTGAATAACTGAAATTCATCAGGAGTAAGATTAGATGAAGGCCCTCCTCCTGCTCTCTCAGAAATGTGTGACCCTATCCACAGTTCTGGAGGGATCTCTGTGTAAAACTGACTATCTGGGGTATGAGCAGAAGGCTTACCAGGGCAGAACGGCTTCCCTTAGGTTTGTCACACAGCCCTGATAATCTGGTCCGCCTGTAAGCCAGCCGTAGCCGCCGAGCTGTGACAGGTGCTGGCCCGGAGGAAACCTTGGACACCACGTGACTGCTGTTGGCCGGTGTCTCTGTCTAAAGCCCAGGGGGCGCTCCACTGCTGGCCTTCTCCCTGGGGGTGGGTCTCATGTAAAACAAGCTCCTTGGAGCTTGTGATCAGTCCAGAGATCCCATAACGCTTCTTGCAAGAGTAGAAGTGTTAAAGTCGGGGTCATAGCCAGTCTAGCTCATGTAATTACACGCTGCCTACTTAAATTCCTCCAGTCGTTTGAAGTGAAAAGCAGTTTTCCCCGCCTAAAAATACTGTGTGTCATGTTGCCTGACAGAGTGATGGGGGGTGATGTTAGCTTTCCCCACTCAAAGCAGGCATTATTCACTGCGAGTGATATGGGCCAGCCTAAGTATGAAGGGACACTGGAAGAGTTTTTGAGGCATCAGAGACATTTCATTCCTATAGTAAATTCTATCTAGACTTTTGCCTACCTTTTCCTGTTCCCCTGGTAAAGTTTTTTAAGACAGGTTTTAATTTGCATGTAAAGACCAAAAGAAATCTTGGAACTTTTCCCACGTTAACAAAAAATAGTTGATTTACTACCCCCAACAGTCTTCTCCCCAAGAATATCACACTATTTTCCTTTAAAATTCTTATACTTATATTCTGAAACTTAATCCTGACATCAAGTAAATATCCAACCGTAGCTGAACAAATGCGACTCTGATTTTTATCCTCTTGCTTTGTGTGCCATGTAAAAGGCCAGAAGGAAGGGTTCCCATGCCATGAGATGCAGGCACCCGTGCATTTGAGGCAACCTTCACCCCAGTTTCAGTGGGATAAGTGCTCTTCCCCTCCCTTCCGGGTGCCTCAGTGTTGTCCACTGCTCGTGCTAGGCGGGCGCCTTGCAGAACCGTGTGAGCGAGTCCAGTGTTTGTGAGGCATCTGAGGGAGCGTCAGGGCTGGCATGCCAGCTGTTGGCATTATTCACATTTGGGTCCTGTAAGAAAAAACAAGCAGTTTCATTAAGTGCCTCTTCTTAAAACCACAGAAATTAAGCTTTAAGTACTACCCATATTTTAGGAGGTGGGGAATCTCACCAGTGTTTCCATGATGGTATTTGACAGTGTTTTCCACTAGCTTCCAGCAGAGGTGAACAATGAGCCTGGTACCAAACAGAATTGGCTAATCGGCTACAGTGAGACTGTCTCTTACTATTAGATGAAGGCTGTCATTATGACTTTTTCATTTTGTGTTTCGATTACTCATGCATTAGCTATGTTTTTGGATGATGGGTTATTATTGTAATAAAAAATTTCAAATGTGACTAATTGCAGCTCATGCCTTGCCTATGTTCCGTGAGCCCCGCCAACGGAGTACAAGGAAACAGCTGGAGAAGGACCGACTGGACCCCTTGAAGTCACACAAGCCAGAACCTCCTGTAGCAGGCCCAGGTGAATATCAGATAGCTAGTTATTGGCTGAGGTGAGGGGCAGGGTGGTGTAACTGACGAAGGTCTTCGGGGTGGAGAGATGGCTCAGCGGTAAAACGCGCTTGCTAGCAAAGCCTGACAACCAGGTTGGATTCCCCCATGTAAAGCCAAGTACACAAAGTGCCGCATGCATCTGAAGTTTATTTGCTGTGGCAAAAGATGCTAGAATGCCAATTTTGTCTTCTAATTCATTCTCTGTCTCTTCCCCCTTGCAAATAAGTAAATATTTTTTAAAATTGGTATTTTTAGAGTGTAGAGTTCAAAGAAAAATTATACAGTTGTTACAACAAAGCAAGAAAAACCCAATGAAGACACATGTAGATGACAAGCAGGAAAATACCCAGGCTGAGAGAAGTGCTCTCCCTTTCTCAGCTAGCCTGTAGGGAGAGGCAGACTTACACACTGGTGTTCAGGCAAAATGACAGCTTCTTTTCTGTTTTCCTTCCTTTCCTCCTTCCTTCCTTTCTTCTTTCCTTCCTGTGTTCCTTCCTCCCCTGTCTCCCTCCCTCCTTCCTTCCTCCTTCTTCTTCCCCTTCCCCCTTTTACCCTTCCTCCCTTCGTTTCTCTTTTAATTTTTAAAATTTTTATTTATTTATAGGCGGGGGGGGGGGGGAGAAAATGGGCACTCCAAGGCCTCCAGCCACTGCAAATTAACTCCAGACACATGTGCCACCTTGTGCATCTGATGTATGTCGGTCCTGGGAAATCAAACCTGGATCCTTTGGCTTTGCAGGCAAATACCTTAACTGCTAAGCCATCCTTCCAGCCCTATTTTTTTTTTTTTTTTTGAGGCGGGTTCCCACTCTAGTCCAGGGTAACCTAGAACTCAGTCTGTAGCACCTGCTGGCCTTGAACTCATAGAGATTCCTCTGCTTCAACCTCTTAAGTGCCAAAATTAAAGGTGTGAGCCTCTATGCCCAGCCTGCAGTCCTTTGTTAAGAATGTAGGCATCAGAAGAGCAAGCTAGCATTGGCTGTTGTACACATCTTCACTGGAACTCCATCTTCTGTCACCTGGTTACTTGTTATTTCTCTTAGATGCCAAAGCCTGCAGCTTGTGTGGAGAGCACTGTGGGCGGGGGAGGCAGAGAGGAAAAGAGGGAAGGAAGAACATGCAGGTAGAAGTCTGAGGAAACCTCATGTGTTGGTCCCCCCTTCCACCTTGTTTGAGGAGGCTCTCTTTGTTGTTGTCTGCTGCACGTGCCAGGCTAGCCGGCTGGGACTTCTAGGAATTCTCTCGTCTCTGCCTCCTTCCTTGCCACAGGTGCACTGGGATGACAGACAGGCACTGCTGCATCTGGCTTCATGTGTGTTCTGAGGATGTGAACTCAGGTCCTAACCCTGTGCAACAAGTGCTTTATCGGCTGAGCCTGGAGCTTTTGACTTCTTCATCATCTGAGCCTGAGCTCTGGACCTCAGCATTGGAAGCATTCATGTATCTATTGAAATTGCTCTTTAAATTTCCCTTGCCAACAGTTAGAGTTCCCACATATATCACGGCCTGCGTTATTGAAAGTCCTAATTAGGCAGCATATCTCAAATGATGCCTTTCTCATTGCGCCTCCATTCATCTCGTGCACTGCTTTTACCGCAGCCTTCGAGCTTTTCCTGTTGCCTCTTCCCCCAGTCATCCTCAAGCTCCTCCTGTGCTTACAGGTCCAGAGTCAAGCTTGTCAGTCTGACTGTAACCCACCTTCATAGTGCTACATTCACTTCTCTCCTATTGTGATCTTCTGATGTGACTGTTGGTTCAATACTTTCCTCATCCAAACACTGATGAACATCCCTCTCTACAGTACATAACCTACATGCTCATTGAAAATAGTGCTGTCTGGGCTGGAGAGTTAGTTGGCTTAGCAGTTAGGGCATTTGCCTGCAAAGCCAAAGGACCCAGGTTCAATTTTCCAGTACCCATGTAAGCTAGATGCACAAGGTGGTGCATGCATCTGGAGTTCGTTTGCAGTGGCTGGGTGCCCTGGTGCACCCATTTTCTCTCTATCTATCTCTTCTCCTCTCTCTCTTTCTCTCTCAGATAAATAAATAAATAAAATTTAAAAAAAAAAATTTAAAAAGACCTGCTGAACCACCCCAATCTGAAGTGCTGTAATGGTTAATGGCCACACAGATGCTCTGAGGGTGATCTTTCCCTTAAGTTTCTTATCTTAACTTATGAAATTAAATTTCTAGTGTTACTTGGTTGTCCATGTATTTATCACTCTAGAAATTAATTCTAAAAAGAATTTTCTAAAAATTTGGGCTTTTTTGCGGGGTGGGGGTGGGGGGCCCAGGCAAAATTTGGGCCTTTTTCTTGGCTATTGGACAACATCCTAGCCACTAAGGATCCAACGGTGAATAAATCCCTGCCTTTAAGGAGTTTCCTGTCTGCCAATGAGGAAAACCACATGGTTTGTTTTCCTCAGAAGCATGGGGAAGTTGAGGCTTGGTGATTACTTTCTTTGGTTTTGATTCTTGAGCACTGAACAGAGATGATGGTCCCATACTGTTGAGGTTTCTGATCAGATGTGCACAGATGCGGCTCCAGAGTCCCCTCATTCTGTTTCTCATCACATCCATGCAGATGCTGCTCCAGAGACCCCTCATTCTGTTTTTGACCTGGCGTTTTTCTTTTGAAACAGGTCGTGGCGGCCGAGTGGGAACCCATGGGGGCACCCTTTCATCCTACATCGTGAAAAACATTGCTTTGGACAAGACTGATGACAGTAATCCCCGGGAAGCCATTTTACGGCATGCCAAAGCAGCCGAAGACAACCCGTACTGGGTGTCTCCAGCATATTCCAAGTAAGAAATGGGGCTGGGGTGTGCTCACGGTCCAGCATGCATCCACTTCATGTGCACAGAGCCCCGATCTGCCTCCAGCACCAGATAAAGAGAGAAGATACACAAGATAAGGAATTTCAAAGGGAAAAGTCAGGGGAGGGAGGGTATTACCATGGGATATTTTTTATAATCATGGAAGATGTTAATAAAAACTGAGAAAAAAAAGATAAGATAAAAATTGCTATTCTAATGAATTAGGAAGAACATAACAATAGTGTTTGGGGGTTTCACTTGCTCATTTTTATTTCATACTTGAACATGAAAAATGGGTCGGGAGGGCTGGAGAGATGGCTTAGTGGGGTTAAGCTTTACTGCGAAGCCTAAGGACCCATGTTCTACTCTCCAGGTCCCATGTAAGCCAGACACGCAAAGGTGAGGCAAGTGTACAATGCACACAGGTGGTGCACAGGTCTGGAGTTCAGTTGCACTGGCTAGAGGTTCGGGTGTGCCACTTCTCTTTCTCTCGCTCTCATAAATAAAACAGAAATATAAAAATGTGGGTCAGGAACGTCAGGTAGGATGTGGCACATGCCTGTGATAGCAGCATTCAAGAGGCAATGGAAGGAAGATTATGTGTTGGAGGCTACATAGTCTCAAGGAAACTCCCAAACTATAGCCAATGAGGTGGTGCTTATCTATAGTCCCAGCACTTAGGAAATGAAGACAGGAAGGACAAGAGTTCAAGGTCCTCCATGGCTACCTAATGAGTTCAAGACCAGCGTGAGCTACATGAGACCATCACCACCACTGCCGTCACCAACAACAAAAGAGCCAATGCTTCAGTCTTGGAGTCCTAAGAGTTTGAAATGGTAAATTCTAAAACTACACCCGTTTTGGAGTTACCCAGCCCAAAGTGTGCAGAGAAGTGTGAGCTCTGGGGTCCTGCTTGCTGCCAGGTTTGTGTTGGCTGCTTTTGGTCTTTGCCACTGGTGATTTCTCTCTATGCTTGGACTTATGAAAGGGAGCCGGTGTCTTCCACCTTTAATGGAACTTCCCCTAGATCTGTAAGCTTAAAATAAATCCCTTCCTCCCATAAAACTGGTTGGACGTTTCAGCAATGTGAAGCTGTGTACGAGAAATATCCAGTGAAGATAGTTTCCCAAAGTTACTTAGGATAGGTCTTTTCTTCACCCTAGTCATCATGATCGGGTTACCCTTTTGAAATGAAGTTAGGCTTATTTGTTAGTGTTTATATTCCTTGTTTTGGTTTTCCCTACATTTGTGTGTGTGCATGTGTGGCCACATGTGTGTTTCCCTACTTCCATTGTCTCCTCTGAGTCTCTTTCCTATCCATCACCTAGAGCAAACCAATCTCTTTAGTCTCTAGTTTATCTTTTGCCTAAGTGGGGAGATACATAAATGTCTCATGTCTTTTTCTTTCCTACATGAAGGATAATGTAGCACTATGGAAGTGATCAGGTAACTTTCCTACTTGACTACATGATGATGAGTTATATATATATATTTTTAATTTTTATTAACATTTTCCATGATTATAAAATATATCCCATGGTAATTCCCTCCCTCCCCACCCCCACACTTTCCCATTTGAAATTCCATTCTTCATCATATTACCTCCCCATTACAATCATTGTACTTACATATATACAATATCAACCTACTAAGTATCCTCCTCCCATCCTTTCTCTACCCTTTGTCTCCTTTTTAACTTATTGGCCTCTGCTACTAAGTATTTTCATTCTCACACAGAATCCCAGTGAGTTATATTTTTCTATATGGCTCTATTCAGAGCCATCCTAGCATCTTTTTTTTTCTTTTTGTTTTTTCGAAGTAGGGTCTTATTGTCCTAGAATTCAATATATAGTCTCACACTGGCCTTAAACTCAAGTTCTCCTACCTCAGTCTCTCAAATGCTGGGATTAAAGACATGTGCCACCACCACTCCCGGCGGGGGGGGGGTGGGAGGGGTGTGTGTGTGTGTGCGCGCGCGCGCGCGCGCGCACGCATGCGCCAGGGCTTTGAGCTGCTGCAAACAAACTTCAGATGCATGTGCTACTGGTGCATTTGACTTTTATGTGTGTTCTGGGGAATCAAACTTGGGTCATGAGGCTTTATGGGCAAGTGCCTTAACTGCTGAGTCTTCTCTGCAGCCCCGTCCTGGCATCCTTGATACCACCTTCATGTAGTTGTGACTTATTTGTTATGTCATGTTAGACTGGCTTCCTAAAATTATTGCGTATTCCTTTTTTATGTATATCCTTAAGCTCTTTTGAATACTATTAAATTCACTTATTTTGCAAAGACTTGATTTAGTTTACCTATAAAACTGTCAAAGTGGGGCTGGAGAGATGGTTTAGTGGTTAAGGCATTTGCCTGCAAAGCCAAAGGATCCTAGTTCGATTCTCCAGGACCCATGTAAGCCAGATGCACAAGGGGACGGATGCATCTGGAGTTTGTTTACAGTGGTTGGAGGCACTGATTTACCCATTCTCTCTGTCCCTCTCTTTCTCTCTCTCTCTCTCTGCCTCTCACTTTCTCTCTCAAAATAGATAGATAAATTAAAAAAAAAGTTGTCACAAAGTATGGTGTTTCTGTGGAGGGCAAAGTAAAGAGTAATTACTTAATGTCCTCACTCTTTCCCATCCTTTCATGGAATATAGTCTATTTGAGTTTTATGAGTTTTCTTAGAAATATTCATTCATACACTCATTCATTTAGTAATTTATCCATCCATCCAGATTCTTTTTTTCCTCAATTTTTATTAACATTTTCCATGATTATAAAAAATATCCCATGGTAATACCCTCCGTCCCCTGATTTTCCCCTTTGAAATTCCATTCTCCATCATAACCCCTCCCCATCTCAATCAGTCTCTCTTTTATTTTGATGCCATGATCTTTTTCTCCTCTTATGATGGTCTTGTGTAGGCAGTGTCAGGCACTGTGAGGTCATGGATATCCAGGCCATTTTATGTCTGGAGGCAGCACGTTGTATGGAGTCCTACCCTTCCTTTGGCTCTTACATTCTTTCCACCACCTCTTCCGCATTAGACCCTGAGCCTTGGAAGGTGTGATCGAGATGTTACTCAGTACTCCAGTCACTTCTTTCCAGCACCATGATACCTTCTGAGTCGTTCCAAGGTCACTTCCATCTGAAAAGAGAAGATTCTCTACTCAAAGTGAGAGTAGCATTAATATAAGGGTATGAATATTAAGAGAAGTGCTTTCTGGGCAGTTTGGTAAGCATAGTATATACACTTATCCAGATATCAGCAGATGTTACACCCCTAGGGCTCATGACTACCCCTGTTTTAAGTTTTCAGTATCAGGATTATGTTCCCTCCCTTGGAGTGGCAGTTGGTTTCTACCATGATAGACATGCCACTGTTGTACCAGTTGGCTCATTTGGCCTGGCTGGCCAAATATAAGGCTTGCAGTGTCCACTGTTGAGTATCATCACTGGTGGTATCACTTTCTCCCATTGAACTACATGTAGCATGGCTTCTTCCAGTTTTCTGTCAGCTCATCCAGATTCTTAAGTTTACTTAAATAGAATTGATGCTAAAGGTGTTTTTATTCACTGATAACTATTGCCTAACGATTATTTTCCCTCATAAGTGATGTATATTTATAGTTGGAACATGTGCTAGGGCGGGAGGATGTGCACGGTCATACTGCACTGTGCTTCTGAGGAGGAGCGCACAGTGCCTGAAGCCGACACTGACTTTGGTCAGCTTTGCCAAGGACTGTGCTCCATCTTACTAGTGTCTGCCTTTCCACTGCTGTATTTTAGTCACATCTTTTTTCCTTCTACCCAGTTTCATCACCTTACATTTACTGCATGCTAACTATGTTCATAGTGCTGTCTGCCTATGATGTGTGATTTGCCAGCCAGGACAGCAGAGCTGTTTTCTCCTGTGCTACCTGCTGGGGGACACTACCTACTGCCAAGTGGCAGAGTGTTTGAAAGGAAGCTAATATATGAAGGGATCTTTTCATAAAGGTCACTGTAATTGAGAATGTGTGTGTGGTTGTTTTTCTTCACTGCAATTGACTTCTGTCAGTGATGAAATGAAGATTTATTTACTGTATCTTGCTTTAACACAGAAAAGCATAGCTAGACACTCCACAAATCTCCCTCCCTACACATGGCCTTGTACTCGACTGCATTGTTCAGTGATGAGAGTGAAGAGTCTTTGAACACTTTGTGTGTATCAGTTGAGTGTATTTAAATTTAAATCCTGACGCTAGCAATGGAATAGCCATGAAAGTTTTCAGATACTGCAGGATCATAGAGGACTCCTGTTTAGCCACACAGGCGGAGATTCAGTTACAGTTTCTTGTTCAAAGATGCTGCTGGAGGGCAGGCAAAGGAGCTGGCTGGGGAAGGGGCAGGATGTAGATCCAGAATGCTATTAGCTTACATCTCAGATAGGGACAGATCTGTGTGGAAGCCTGAAGCCTGGCCAGCAGCCTGCCAGGCTGACAGCTCTGTCAACCAAGTCTACTTTTCTTGCCAGATAACCTGAATTATTGCTGGTTCAGTTCATTTAATTTTCACTCTGTGTGTGTCTTACATGATACAGGATATGTGGATGTTGTGAATATATTAGATTATCATAATAATAGAATCAAGTATCCATTTAAAGTAATTTAAAGTTCATAAGCAGTATTTAAAGAGATCCCTTTGAACAAGTTAAGATTTATTATATGTCATTTCTGTCAGGAAGAGGCATAAACCCACAGAGAAATTTAACTTGTTTTTCCTGAGTTATACTTAACTGTCACTCTCTACCACGTGCCTATGTAAAGGACAGTGTTTCTCACACTGGTTTTGTGAACCACCTGCATGCAGGTGGTGGGAATAAGTACATTAGGGGAGAGGGTCTGAATGTAGATTTCTAGGGTTTACCCCAGGCTAACAGACTCTGAGACTCTACATTTTAAGAAATGCTTAAGTGATTTTTTTTTTTCCTGAGGTAGGGTTTCATTCTAGTCCAGGCTGACCTGGAATTCACTATGTAGTCTCAGGGTGGCCTTGAACTCATGGTGATCTTCCTACCTCTCCCTCCCGAGTGCTGGGATTAAAGGTGTGCGCCACCACGCCTGGTTCTAAAGTGATTATTTTTCATACTAAAATTTGTTAATAATATGAAACTAATCATTCAAAACCACAAATAATAAAGAATTCACACTTATAAAATTAAAAACAGCAAGTTGCATTGTTGTGTTTATATGAATTATTTTATTAAGTATATTCTAATGCAACTTTAGAAAATCAATTGAAATATTGATTATATGAAATAATACAGCAAGTTTTATAATAATAATTATCATAACAGTTTTATTATACTCGTGTCAGGCTAGTTTAATAATTTTATGTGCATTATCATATAATGCTCATAACATCCCTGTAGGTTAACAATATTGTTGTACCCATTTTGTAGGTGAATAAACTGAACCATAAAACATGCCCAGTACTCCACCAGTGGCAGGTGACAAATAGCAGAAATGGGATTAAGTGTAGGAGATATGCCTTCAGAGATAGGCCTGCCGTTTCTAGCTCTCCAGCATACTATTTTCATCAGAATACATCTGGCAGTGGTTAGTGGGAAAGTTGAGCAATAGTGAAGCTGGCAAGATTTTTGTGTGCCAATGGCATGACTTAGCATAGGGACACTAGACTAAGAATCAGAAGTCCAGGGTTCAGTTCCTGCTCTGCCACTGCCTGGGAAGTCTCATTTCTCCACTGAAACACTGTTCCTTATCCATGAAGGAAGAGGGTTGCACTCCGCCAGTACCCAGCTTTCATGTAAGTTTTGAATGGAAATTGTGACACATAGTTACAGATTTTAGTAATGAAAACTGAAGAGAAGGCTTTGATAATATATGTCCTGTCTCTAGCTGTGTGTTTTTCAAGTTTTGTCATTTTAACTTATTTACCCACTTTAAAAATTTTTTTTTCTCAATTTTTATTAACATTTTCCATGATTATAAAAGATATCCCATGGTAATACCCTCCCTCCCTCCCTCCCTCCCCACTTTCCCCTTTGAAATTCCATTCTCCATCATATCCCCTCCCCATCTCAATCAGTCTCTCTTTTATTTTGATGTCATGATCTTTTCCTCCTCTTGATGGTCTTGTGTAGGTAGTGTCAGGCACTATGAGGTCATGGATATCCAGGCCATTTTATGTCTGGAGGGAGCATGTTGTAAGGAGTCCTACCCTTCCTTGGTTCTTAGATTCTTTCCACCACCTCTTCCACATTAGACCCTGAGCCTTGGAAGGTGTGATCAAGATGTTACTCAGTACTCCAGTCACTTCTTTCCAGCACCATGATACCTTCTGAGTCATCCCAAGGTCACTGACCTCTGAAAAGAGAAGATTCTCTACTCAAAGTGAGAGTAGCATTAACATAAGGGTATAAATATTAAGAGAAGTGCTTACTGGGCAGTTTGATAAGCATAGTATATACATTTTTCCAGACATCAGCAGATGTTACACCCCTAGGGCTCATGACTACCCCTCTTTTAAGTTTTTAGTATCAGGGATGTGTTCCTCCCCCCATGGAGCAGGCCTGCAGTCCAATTGGAGGGCAGTTGGTTTCCACCATGACAGACCTGCCACTATTGCACCCGTTGGCTCACTTGGCCTGGCTGGCCAATTATAAGGCCTGCAGTGTCCACTGTTGATTTACCCACTTTTTAATAAGGTAGCTAGTCGTGTTGTTACTCTCCTTTTTGCTATGACAAAATACCTGGGAAGAAAGGGCTTATTTTGGCTCACAGCATGTGGGTACATGGTGAGGAAGACATACCTACAGTCGCTTGAGGCAGCTGGTCACATGTCTAGTATGCAAGTGTAAAGCAGTGGATCCTGGTGTGTAACTAGCTTTGTCCATTTTATTCAGTCTCTGATTCCAGCCCATGAAATGGTGCCATTGACAGTTAGGGTGGGTCTTCCCTCCTCAGTTAACCTAATCTAGAAGCTCTTTCGTAGACATGCTCACAGATTTATATCGTAGGTGATTCTAGATCCTGTCAAGTTGACAGCATCCACCATTATAGCAGCTAATGTGATTTTACAGAACTCTTTCTCTTTTCATTCTTTTATGTGTTTTTGTGTGTGTCCATGTGTATGTGTAGAGTATGGTATGAAGTGTCATGTGTAGTGAGTGTGTGTGTGTGCGCGCGTGTGTGTGTGCGCACGCGTGCATGTGCACAGTCACCTTGCATGTGTGCAGAGGCCAGAGAACTCGGTGTCCTCTGTTGCTCAGCTGCATATTTCCTTGAGACACAGGATCTCTTCCTCCACTTGGAGTTGCTGTTTTCCAGTCAGTGAGCCCCAGCCTTGCCTTGCTCTCCACCCCCACCTTGTGGACAGAGGTTAAAGCATGGTTACACTTGGCCACACCCAACTTTCTACGTGGGTTGTGGGGAATTGAACTTGGGCAATCCCACAACCTCACAGTTGAGCTGTTTCCCTAGCCTCTTTTCTTTCACGTAAAACATTTGTTTCTACAATTTGTATAGCTTTAATATTTGTCCCTTTCTCTCCTTTCTAGTCCCTAAACTCTTGTGAGTTAGTGTGCTCTTCTTGAGTCTAAGATGTGTTTAGATTCCAAAATTCTGTGTATTTATTTCCTGAAGAAAATCGGAATTTTTTTATTTAGAAACATCTTGTTACTTCTCATCATCTTTTTTTGTAAAAGAATTTATTAGTTTACTTATTTATTTATTTGAGACAGAAAGAGGGAGATAGACAGAGAGAGAGAGAGGGGGAGACAGGAGAGGGGGGGGAGAGAGAGAGAGGGGGAGACAGGAGGGGGGGGGGAGAGAGAGAGAGAGAGAGAGGGAGCGAGCGAGCATTGGCTAGGGCCTTCCATCTGGCTTTACGTGGGTTCTGGGGAACAGAACCTGGCTCCTTTGGCTTTGCAGGCAAATGCCTTAACTGCTAAGTCATCTCCCCAGCCCACCTCTCATCTTCTTATGTATCATTAATATTTTTTTAAAAAGTCATTGATTATCTCTTCACCAACCAGGAGGAATCATTTTAAGTTGAATCTTTTGGTCAGGCCTTTTATTTAACCTTAATAATTCTGCAATTGTGACTGCTGGGTCAGAGTTCATCTGGGCTGTATTCATTCTAATAGGGGTAGCAAGTGTGTCAGATTATCAAGTCATGCCTGTAATTGCTTTGGCTTTGAGGTTTTTCTTCATAATAAACAATGGGCCCTGAGCCAAAAATGCTTGTGGTTTATACTCACATACTGATGATTAAGTCATACAAGTGATTTCCCCTCATACTGTGTCTATTACCCAGGATTTCTATTTATGTTTCTTGAATGAATCATATCAGGAGCACACCCATAAGGAAAAAGATTGTGGCCTGTGGACTTTCCATTGCTGTTGAGAAACATTTTGATGATTTTGTTGTGCTTTGAACACACTAGGAAGAAATGCAGAAGGCATAGGTTAGAGCTTAGTCAGAAAAGACAAGACAGTGCTTCTGACACATAGAATCTCTCACATGAACACTGTACTGTGCCCCAAATGCCCTTTTAGTAGATTTCAGGGGGAATCTTTACTCATCACTGGCTGCTGGACACAAACATCCACAGATAGGAACGCAGAGGGGGAATTCACTTTCTGTGGGTTCTTATCAAGTTGTGGTAGCACACAATTGCTGGAGAAGACTCAACTCAGTCTGTACAAATAACTTTGAGAAGCAGCTTAGTAAATTTCGAGGAGAGTAGGGGAATACAAGTGACACCAAAGCAGAAAGGAGGCCTATTGCAGGGAAGTAAGGGATCCAGCAAGAAGCAGGCAGGAGGCTGGGACAGGGCAGTGGCAGAGGGAGATGAGTAACAAGGAGGTATCACAGCACATGTGTATGAAAACGCCATAATTAAGCCTATGCTGTATACCAACTTAAAAAAATCAAAGGGAAAACTTGCCAGCACAAAATGGCAATAAATTACTTATGTATTTGTTTATGGAGTAATATTCGTCAGTAGCAAATGCAGACCACATGGGAGCTATAGCAACACAAATAAAAAGCCCTTCACCTTCTCTGAGTAGCTTATGAAAATATACTGTCCTCAGTAACTTCAGTAGACAAGTCCATATATATAGTCAAGTGAAAAATCCTTATGAGTTAATCAAACTGGAAAAATCCAAGTTTCCTTTCAGCCTTCTGTAAACTTAGGTTTTAGGTTAGCACATAAAGATCGGTAAATGTGAGCTGGGCATGGTGGCACACACCTTTAATCCCAGCACTCGGGAAGCAGAGGTAAGAGGATTGCCGTGAGTTCAAGGCCACCCTGAGACTACATAGTGAATTCCAGATCAGTCTGAGCTAGAGTGAGACCCTACCTCAAAAAACAAAACAAAAAAATAAATAAACCACTAAAAGAATGAATCTGGTTAAAGCTGACATCAGTTGGGCTGGAGCAATGGTTTAGCGGGTAAGGCGTTTGCCTGCAAAGCCAAAGGACCCAGAATCAATTCCCCAGGACCCACGTTAGCCAGATGTACAAGGGGGGCACACACATCTGGAGTTTGTTTGCAGTAGCTAGAGGCCCTGGCACATCCATTCTCTCTCTCTCTCTCTTCCCTCCCTCTTTCTCTGTCATATAAATAAATAAGATATTAAAAAACATTGACATTAATCAGTTGGATTCTTGATTGGTTCTTCAGGGAAGCTTACTCCTTTCTACATTTTTGAGTCAGGGTCTCTCATTGGTGTGGACTTCATCAATTAGCCTAAACTGGCTGTGAGCTCAAGTGATCTGTCTTTGCCCCGTCGGAGCTAGAAGTACAGGTACATGCTTCTGTGCCTGGCATTTTTACATGGGTACTAAGAATTGAACTCAGATTCTCATTCTTATGAATGAGAATTTACCAACTGGACTAGCCTCCTGGCCCCCAGTGCCATGTTTTAATTGTCCGTCTGGCTAGTTTGTCCCACTGTCTCTTGTAGAAGCGTCCAGCAGAGCCTACATCAGCATCCTGCTCTGTTGCTTTAAGCGACCCAGATGGGAACCGTACTTAATGAATTAAAGGACTGCTTGCTTGTTATTGGCGGTTTGTTTCCTGCTATCTGTAAAAAAAGGAATTTCTAAGGGCGGTCTTCAAATATTTTCAAATGTATTAATATGTTGTTGTTTTGTATGTCTCATCTTACTTTTCCTTGACATTGTTGGTTTATTTTTACAGCAGTTTCTATGCTGAGGGAACATTAGACCACTCCCGAGAGAAGAAATTGCCTAGTTCTTAGCTTTGCAGAGATTGTCAAAGCATCTGTGTTCCACAGTATCTTGGTAAAGTGATGACTAAGGAAACCCATCCAGAATGCCCCAGGGTAGTCCTGAATTGAATTTTTAATATATTTGTCATGTGTAGATTTCTAAACCTTTTAAAAAGAATACTTGCTAGAAATAAATTCAAAGATAAAAATTGCAGAAAAGAAAAAACTGGCTACAAGGTTGAATGCTTTGATTCTCTCGCTGTGCTACAAAACTGGCATTCATCAGACTAAGTAGATGTTCGGGGAGCTTAAGCTGAGTCACTTTTTAAGAACCTTGTCTTTATTTAGCAAACAACAAAGAGCTTTTATTAGAAGTTCTAAACTGTGCCTTAGGATATTGGTTTGGGGGTGGGGAACAGTATGGATGGGAATAAGGAAAAAGTGTTTCTGTGAGCAGCACTTTCCTCCCCTTGCCATGCTTTACTATCAAGAGTGGAATCTCTCTCCTTAAAGGAAGCCCAGGAGTAAAACCCCAGGATCCATCTTTACTAATAGCTTCACACAGGACCAGTTTCTCCAGATAAAGAAATATATTCCCGTAGTTGAGGATGCCAGTCATATCTTTAGGTTACAAAGACACATTTTTATGCTGTTGACTTGCTTCAGAGACTTGGAGTTCCCTAATCTTTCCCAGTCCCAGAGAGTGCTGGAGCTCTGTGCAGGTATTACCTGCTGTGGCCCACCAACCCATGGTAAAGGGGGGACATCGAAATTCAGAGTAAGCACTTAGGAATTTTCTAACAGTTTAATGTATCTTTTGAATCTGATAAAATGATGATTTTTATATTTCTCTTTTTACCTTTCTTATTTATTTGAGAGAGAGAGACTGCACCCACTCTATACAGTCTCTCATCCTTGAGATTCTTCTTCTTCTCCTTCTCCTTCTCCTTCTCCTTCTCCTTCTCCTTCTCCTTCTCCTTCTCCTTCTCCTTCTCCTTCTCCTTCTCCTTCTCCTTCTCCTTCTTCTTCCTTCTTCTCTTTTTTTTTTTTTAAGGTAGGGTCTCACTCTAGCTCAGGCTGACCTGGAATTCACTATGGCACATGCTTTTAATCCCAGCAGTAGGGAGGCAGAGGTAGGAGGATCTCTGTGAGTTCAAGGCCACCCTGAGACTACATAGTGAATTCCAGGTCAGTCTGGGCCAGAATGAGACCTTACCTTGAAAAAATAATAGTATTTGCCAACAGAGAGATATATATAGAGAGAATATGAATGGTCCTGCCAGAGCCTCTAGCCACTACAAAGTACAGGTGCATGCGTTGCTTTGTATATCTGGCTGTACGTGGGTGCTGGGGAATCGAACCCAGATCATTAGGCTTTGTGGGCAAGAACCTTAACTATTGAGCAATCTGTCTCCCACCATTCCATTTTCTTTCTTTTTTTGTTGTTGTTGTTGTGTAAATATTTTACTTTTATTTATTTATTTGAGAGAAAGAGATACAGGAATAGGCAGAGAGAGAGAGAGAGAAGGAGGGAGAGAAAGAGAGAATGGGTGTGCCAGGGCCTCCAGCCACTGCAAACAAACTCCAGATGTGTGCGCCTCTTGTGTATCTGGCTTATGTGGGTTCTGGGGAGTCGAACCTGGGTCCTTTGGCTTTGCAGGCAAGCACCTTAACTGCTAAGCCATCTCTCTAGCCCCCACCATTCCATTTTCTATATCTGTGAGTCAAGATGTTCTGTTTTCCTCCTGTAAGTGGGATCAAGCACTGTTTCTCTTTTTGTGACTGGCTCATTTCACTTATATAAGATGCATCATGTTGCAGCATGTTAAACTCCCATATGTTAGAATTTGAATGCAAAATGTCTCCCACAGGTTTATGTGTTTGAATACTTGGTCTCCAGCTTGTGGCGTTGTTTTGAGAGATCGTGAAACTTTAAGGAGGTAGGAGTTAGGTGAGGGACATGAATTACTGGGTCCGCGGCCCTTGAGGGCTATTGCCTAGCTTCCTTCTTTAGCTCATAGTCTGTTTCTGGGTCAGCTTCATGTAACAAGCAACTACAGATGTTCCCACTACCACGAAGTAAGCCCACGACCACACCTTCCCGCCATGACAGACTATGGCCCCTGTACCATGAGCTAAAGTAACCCTCTCCTCCTTAGGTTGCTTATATTGGGTATTTGCTCACAAAAGTGAGAAAAGTAACTAAAACACCATCTTTTCTTAGTTATGAATAATATTCTGTTCATGTATATATCACATTTCATTCATTCATTCATGAATTAGCAAGCACTAGGATTACTTTTTGATCTTGTGAATAATGCTTCTGGGATCGTGGGTATGCTAATATCTTTTCAAGAGAATGCTTTCAATATTTTGGAGTATATAATCAGAAGTGAAATTGATGGATTGCATGGTAATTCTATTTTTTATATTTTGAGGAGCCTCCATACTCTTTTCCATAGTGCCTGTGCCATTTTACATTTGATCAGTAGTCATTTTCATGAGTCATGAGGTGATATCTCATTATAATTTAGTTTTAATTTTATTTAATGGTTAGTAATTTTGGGTATCTTTTCATGTGCTTTTTTGCCATTTTCTTTTTTGTCATTTTTCTGTCTTTGGAGTAGGCTCAATTTTTTAATTGAGGTTGTTTTGTTTATGTTGTTGTAGGAATTCTTTATATATTCTACATATTAATCTCTTAACAGTACATGATTTATAGATACTTTGTGCCATTTCATTGGTTTTTTTTTTTCTCTCTGTTGATTATGCCCTTTGATAAATAGAAGCTTTAAAATTTTTTAGTTTTTGCAAAGGTTGTATATAACCCATTCCATGGTGCCATGTTCCCTGAATGCTTTCCTCAGTGGGTTGTTGGTGTTCACTGTTGTGGTAGTTAAGACCTCAGTCAGTCTCTGTGTGGGTGTGGCTGTGCCTCAGGAAATTTCTACCCACCCTGTGGCTTTTACAATCTTCCTGCCCCATCTTCTATCATGGTCCCTGAGCCTTGACGGGTCTGTTAGCAGTCTGGTTTAGTGTTGAGTTCTCTATAGCCTCTGGATTTGATTCATAAGGTTTTTTTGTTTGTTTGTTTTTTGAGGTAGGGTCCCACTCCAGCTCAGGCTGACCTGGAATTCACTCTGTAGTCTCAGGATGGCCTCGAACTCACTGCGATCCTCCTACCTCTGCTTGATTCAATAAGTTTTGGTAGACCACAGTGTCTTTTCCCATTTCCCTGGTGCTGGTTGTCAGACTAGCAGTGGGAGCAGTACTCATGTTCTCATGTTGCTGAGAAACTTTAAATTTTGATGTGATCCAACTTTTGTTGTTTGCACCTTTAGTAGTCAAGAAATTATTGCCAAGTATAATGAAATGATGCCTACTATATCTTCTAAGAGATTTTGTTTTATAACATACCCCCATACACACACATACTACATTATGATCACATGTACCCTACATTATTTTCCCTTCTCTCCCTCAGTCTTAGAATACTCCTTCTTCTCATCCCTAACTGGTGGCTGTGATACTGTCTAGCAACCTATAGCTACCCTAGCTCATTAGGGCTGGGAAGTGGCCCCCAGGCTCCCACCCTGTCTATGGCAGAGTGTTGACTGGCCCCATCATATGAGTTTGTGAGGGTAATACCTGGATGCCAGAGTTCCAGAGTGCTCTTCCCAGGATGTTTCCTGAGCCCTGTAGGGAGGTGATATATATGTATGGGAGGCCAAGTGTTCATCAGTCACTTGTTTTACCACTTGATCATTATGATTCTCTGCATTTACCACTTCCCACTGCCAAATAAAATAAAACAAAACAAAATGCTTTTCTGACTGGGGCTGAGAGCAGGACTGATCTGTTGATACAAAGATAAATACTCAGGAGGCAGTTCAATAATGCGCCCGTTTAACAATACAGCAATACAATACAGTTCTTCCCTAGGGTCTGCTTTCTCCCCAGTTTTTTTTTTAACCTTTTTGTTGACAGCTTCCACAATTACAGACAATAAACCATGATAATCCCTTCCCCATCCTTAATTCCCCCTCACCTTTGATGACTCTCTCTCCCATAGGGTGGCATACAGCATAGCTTTTGTCAGTTTTGAGGCTTTCAGCTCAGCTCCAGCTTGATTTCTTAGTGATCTGCCGCCCAAGCATGTGGAGTCTTCAGCAGTAGGTTCTTACCATCTAGTTCTGGTGGGCAACCAAGAACCTTGGCAATGCCTGTAATATTTTGGGGCATTAGGGACCAACAGTTCACTGGAAGGTATCCCATCACTGGCACTATAAGTTTCTAGTTATAGTCTATGGCTTCTGAGCACACCATTATCCACCTTCACAGGATACTTATGCCCAAATGCTCTCTCTCTTGCTCTCTCTTTAGGGCCTATTTTCTTTGACCATATATACTTTTAACTAGTGAAGAAGTATATTTCCATGTGGCTTATTTACTTAATTTTGATTAACCCTCTTCCCATTCCTCTTCTCCATCCCCTGACACCAATATTCTGATCCTCTGCTTACATATCTACTATGCCCTCCTTTTTTTTCCCCCTCCCTCTTTTCCTCCCTCCCTCATGGCTCCTTTCTAGTTTTCTGGTCTCTACTACTGACTTCTATTCCAACTGTGGATATACATTTTTGCCCAAATATGGTATGATAAGATCTTGGTTCTTTCATTCATTTGTTTCCTACCTGATCAATAAAAAGAATAACTGAATCAATATCTGGAATTTTTTTAGATGAGCTTATGCCTTGGTGTTTTTGCAATTTGGGGAAGATTCTACAACAACTTTTTGCTTGTTTGTATATGGTATGCGTGTGTGTGTGCATGCACGTGCGTATGAGTGTATGAATGCACCTGCCAGGGCACATGGCACGCTGCAGTGCACATATGGGGGTTGGGGGGTGACTTTGAGTATTGGTTCTCACCTTTCACTTCCTTTTGAGTCAGGATCTGTCACTCTTGTCCAGTGCTCCATTTGCCAGGCTAGCTGGTCCACAAACGTCCAGAAAATTCTCCTGTCTCTGCCTCCCATTTCACTGTGGCCTTTTGGGATTGCAGAAGCTCACCATGGCTTCTGGCTTTTACATGGGGTCGGGGTCTGGTCTTGAGTCCTCTGGTTTCAGAACAGCACACGTTTCATAGACGGGTTCATCTGTCTCCCTGGTCCATGGTTCCACAGCAACTTGAAAGCTTGTGTTGGAATTGTTTGTATGTATGTATGTATGTATGTATGTATGTATGTATGTATGCATGCATGCATGCATGCATATCATACAGTCCTGCATTGCTGTCACCAGTATGATTAGTTCTAAAAGGGAATTGCAGTGAATTTCATGGAGTTTTGCAAGGAAGCCAAAAGTTTGAGGTGTCCCACATTTGAATCAATTTGATATATTCCCTAAATTTAAAAATTCTGTGAGGACAAAAGAAATTGTTGAGGGTCTAGTTATTGGTAGTGACAGGCTGAGTGGCCCTAAAGTAAAGCATTTACTCAGTGAGTTCACCATGTTCCATGTTAGGAAAGGAAAGGGCTATCTCTGAAAAATTACTGTTTTCATTTGTTCTTTTACTTTTGTCTTGGCTGCCAAGTTTTATGATCAGTTATATATTTTCTCTCATTCCTTTGTTCTGAGCCATATACTCATTTTTTCATTAAGTTTGGCAGACTCATTTATGTGTGTAAGCAGCGCTTGTCTCTGCAGTGGGAGTATTGTCTCGTGCTCTTTGCAACGTTACTCTTTCCACCTGTTGCTGAATAGTCCCATTGATTCTGTGCTCTTCAGGTTAGTCAGCAGTCTGCTCTGAGTACCTCTGAAAGTGGATAGACTGTATGAGATAATCTTTTCCAACTCTAGCTTTTCTTCCTGGGATCTACCATAGCAGTTTCAGATACATACATACATACATACATACATATATAAACATATACATGTATGAAAAACATGAAAACACATTGTTGCAACTTCTTATGTTTTGATTTATTTGCAAGCAGAGAGATAGAGAGAGAGAATGGGTGTGTCAGGGCCTCTAGCCACTGTAAACGAACTCCAGATGCATGTATCACCTTATGCCTCTGGATTTATGTGGGTACTGGGAAATCAAACACAGGTCATTAGGCTTTGCAAGCAAGTGCCTTAACCACTAACCCATCTCTCCAGCCCCATTGTTAACTTCTTAGTATTTAAGTCTCATTGCAGTTCACACTGGTGAGCTGGTTTCTTATAAAGCATTGCCGGGTACCCTTGAAATTCCATGCTCTTTATTCTGTCCATAGGAATTATCTATTTCAGAGGATCTTTTTAAACCAGAGAAATTTGTTCCTATACAAGTTTGTCTGTAGCTAAGTGACCAGCATCTTTGCCAGAAGATAAAATATCTAACAAGGATCATTTGATTTGTTGTAACACATTTAGGTCAGTGGTCTTGCTTTCTAGTAATTCAGGGCCTATGAAAATCTGCAGCTGCTTATTGAAATGTTAGAGGAATGGCCTGATTGTAGATGTCATAAGAGTGTCTTGAAATGACAAGGAGTTTAACCAACTGGATTGTATATGAGGACAAAGGGTGCTCTAGGTAATTGTGTGAGGTAACTGTAGAGACAGGAATAGTGACTGCTCAAGGAATTCTAGAACATGACTCATGTCAGATAGCATTAGCAGAGCTGTAAATCATTTATTCTTCCTCCTCAGAGTAATAAACAATCAGAAGTAATGTGGTTTCAACACTGCTTTTACTTGCTAAAGAAATTATTGCTCTACCATTATTTTTACCATTCTGGAATTACCATAATACTCCAGATGAAGTGTAAGCAAATGTATATCATAAAATCTTCAGATATTATACTTTAATACTTTTTTCATTAAACTGTGTTTGGGAGGAAATCACAGTAGCTTTACAGAAAGGGGAACACAGTGTAACCATTCAATATTTCCCTTGAGTTATATGTGTGTGAATAGTAAAATAGAGATGTCATTGAACAAGGTGAAGCCCAGAAGGATCTCATGCAAGGTTGTTTGGAGTTCTGCAGAGAATCTCTGTAGGGCGCCGTGTGGCTGTGTTACGGGCGTGCTCCCTGATACTTCCTACTGTAGACAATGTCTGTATGACGCCATGTGGCCACGTTACGGGTGTGCTCCCCGATACTTCCTACTGTAGAGGATGTCTGTATGACGCCGTGTGGCCATGTTACGGGCGTGCTCCCTGATACTTCCTATGTGCTTGGCACCTCCGCGCGTGATCTTGCTATAGGATTCAAGGAGACAGTTACTTGTTTTATTTTTAAAGCTTTTACTGGCATATGTTACTACATATAAGTTAGTTGTAATTTTTCAAAGTAGGGTCTTGCTGTAGCCCATGCTGATATGGAATTCACTCTGTATTCTTATGCTGGTCTTTAACTCACAGTGATCCTTCTACCTCTGCCTCAAAAATGCTGGGATTAAAGGCATGCACCACCAAGCCAAGCTAATTTTTTAATACAGTTTTTAAAATATTTGTTTATTTTTATTTATTTATTTCAGAGAGAGAGAGGGAGAGAGAAGGGGGAGCACACCAGGGCCTCGAGCCACTGCAGACAAATTCTAGATGCATGCACCACCTTGTGCATCTGATTTACATGGGTTCTGGAGAATCAAACTTAGGTCCTTTGGCTTTGCAGGCAAGCACATTAACCTCTAAGCCATCTCTCCAGCCCTATTAAGTAGAAACTTTGTATGGACCCATCATGTGTTGGTATCATCGCTTCCCTCCTCTCTTCCCCCATCCTGCTAAACTCATCCAATAAGAAAACTTTTAACTTCAAATGTTTTTGGACTAAGTAAGTCTAAGAAAAGCCAGAGAGGTTTAAGTAAATATCATATAGGGGGCTGGAGAGATAGCTCAGTGGTTAAGGCACTTGCCTACAAAGCCTAATGGCTTGGGTTCAGTTCCCTAGTACTCCCACAAAGCTAGATACACAAAGTGGTGCAGCTGCTGAAGGCCCTGACACACCCATCCTGCCTGTTTCTCTTCTATCTATCTCTGCTTACAAATAAATGAAACTGTTTTTTAAAATATCATCTAAGGTCTTGGTGATTTTAATTTGCCCTTCTAAGTGGACCCAGTTCACCTGAATTGGAGTATGGTTATGATATGTGAGGACCCACTGAATTTGATGTGCTTTAACTTTATTTAAGGAAAAGAAAGCATACAGTATCTGCCACAGAGGAAAAACCTGCAAAAAAATGTTTGGCTGTCGCCCTGAACATAATTAAAGTTTCATTATCCTTTTCTTTGCCAGAAGCCTTTAATGATTTATAGTTAATAATTGAGATGCAGTCAATTCCCCAGACTTGTTCCCACTGATGAAAGAAGCAAATCTAGTATAATAAACACTTCCTGACTAACTCTTTCCTCTTCTTTTTAACTTTTCTTTTAGAACTCAGCCCAAAACCATGTTTGCCCAAGTTGAATCTGATGATGAGGAAGCCAAGAATGAACCAGAATGGAAAAAGCGTAAAATCTGAAGAAACTTATTTGCATGAGGGAGGATTTGGGGCAGTGTTGCTTTTTTTCTCTTAATGCTTATGAAATAAAAACATTTTTTTGTGAAGAGATTTTGTGCTTTCCATTACTGAACCATTCAGAGATTGGGAGGTGTTCTTCATGAATATTGTACTTAGATTTTCTTACCTATAACTATTCAACTGCGTCCCATATAAACAAGAAACAGATTTGTTGCCTATTACCAAGTTCTCTAGGTATTTGGCAGTGTTGTTTAACATTACTGATCTTGTACAGATTCTCATAACTTTAGAGGGAAATGTGCATTGAGATGTACATCTGTCTTGAGCAGTTCTAGGAACATGGCATGGAAGTAGAGATCAAAAGCTTAATACTTCTGTATAATGTCACAACAGTTGTTTACGTGGCTGTAAATGATTAGCCAAGTTCAAACTGAAAGCACTGGCGGTGGGAGAGAAGAGCTTGTATCTCGTTGTCTCTCAAGAGCTGCACGCGGGGGTCAGAGTCAGACAGGCAGCCCTGGAGGCCAGGCCACTGCAGGCTCGAGTCTTGGCTGTGTTTTTACCTTGAGAGAGTGTGAGCCTTCTCTCCTCCAGCCTCATGGTAACAGTGTCTGTCTTGTAGGTTTATCGGAGGAGTATATGAGACCCTCCTTAGAGAACATTTGGCATAGCAGTAAGTGTACACTCAATATTTGCTATTTTAATGTATGGTTAATGTCACTTTGTCTTATTGTTATTATTATTCAATTAGAAGGATACAAAATGCTTTGAAGATATAAGAGCTATGTAAATAGACATTTAAAACATTCTAAAACTCCTTTTGTGAATAGAAAACTAAAACAAATTTTAGTAATTTGTCCATAGTCATAATGAGCCAATAGAACAATTTTCTGTTAGCAGATTTCCTGTGCACATGGGGTCATAAAGTTTTTAATACTTGTCTTTTACTCTTTTGCCCTCATTTATCCTAATGAATTAGGAATTAAGTAATTACGAAAGCGAACGAGAGTATAAAAAGTGTATCAGAGAATCCTGGTTCCCCTAACTCAAAAAAATCTTGCAAACTGGGCATGGTGGTGCACGCCTTTAATCTCAGCACTCGGGAGGCAGAGGTAGGAGGATCACCGTGAGTTCGAGGCCACTCTGAGACTACGTAGTGAATTCCGGGTCAGCCTGAGCTAGTGTGAGACCCTACCTTGGAAAACCAAAAAAAAAAAAAAAAAAAATCTTTCCGCAACCACTGATACCCAGCTGTGCATGGCTTCTGAGGTAACAGTGGTCATCTATAGACAGAGCCTTAGAGAGCCACCCTGATCCAGCCCTCCCAGCTAGATCCTGTCCCCCTTGTGACTTGGCCTACCGCATGGTGGTAGGAGAACAGGCATCTGCAGGGCAACTGATAGATGATGGGTACTAGTCTTTGCTTCTTACTTGTGCCGAGTGACTGTGCTGCCCCAGAACCTTATGAATAGGTGAAAAAGAGACTCACCAGGTTTACAGGTGAAACACGAGAGGCTCAGGTTGTCTGTATATCCAAGGTCACAGCCATTGAGGGCTTGGAATAAGGTACCCAGGCCCTCTAGACGACAGTGATCGATGAACTCGCCCTTATTTACTGCTCCTGTTGAAAAGCACTGTGTCCAAAATCAATTACAGACCAATATTTTTTTTAATTAATTAATTTATTTATTTGAGAGCGACAGACACAGAGAGAAAGACAGATAGAGGAAGAGAGAGAGAATGGGCGCGCCAGGGCTTCCAGCCTCTGCAAACGAACTCCAGATGCGTGCGCCCCCTTGTGCATCTGGCTAACATGGGACCTGGGGAACCGAGCCTTGAACCGGGGTCCTTAGGCTTCACAGGCAAGCGCTTAACCACTGAGCCATCTCTCCAGCCCCAGACCAATATTTTGCTGCAGCTGCTTATGATGTATAAATTTATTGCATTCAAGGGTGAAATTTACCGAAAGTTTCACATTTTCCCCCCACCTTAACATACACTTTGCGCAGTATGGAAGTATTCTTCATGTATGGTCAGAAGTTTCTGGGGACAGCTGGGTGTGGTGGCGCACGCCTTTAATCCCAGCACTGGGGAGGCAGAAGTAGGAGGATCACTGTGAGTTCAAGGCCACCCTGAGACTACATAGTTAATTCCAGTCAGTCTGGACCAGAGTGAGACCCTACCTCGAAAAACCAAAAAAAAAAGTTTCTATGGAGGGCAGGGAAGGGCGAGAGAGGAACAAAAACTTGATCACAGTGTTATTGGCCAAGTCTGCTATGATGTAAGGGCGGAGAAGGACAAGGTTAGCAAAAAGGTGACATTTTATGTTTGAGATGATCAGTGTTACTCTAGAGAATTTTTTCAAGTATTATTGCTTCCACAGAAGGTTGGCCAACACATAAAGATTTCACTTTTGAATGTGATGGGGGAGGATGTTAGATGGGCCAGGACTGCCACAAATACAGGTGTCAGTTTGACATGTGGTTCTGTCACCAGTGTAGACATCACCTATTGACAATTCTTCAGGCCCTCAACATCTGCAAGGTCCTCAGAACTCAATGTCTGCCTCCTATGCCTTGTGCCCCCTATGTTGGTCTGAATTTCTAGCAGCTCAAACAAAGAACCTGGAAGTCATCATAATGATTCTATTCCCCCATTCCCATACCATTTAATTATGCACCAATTTTACTTAATTCATTTAATTTTTTTTTTTTTTTTTTTTGAGGTAGGGTCCCAGTCTAGCCCAGGCTGACCTGGAATTCACTGTGTAGTCTCAGAGTGGCCTCGAACTCACAGAGATCCTCCTACTTCTGCCTCCCGAGTGCTGGGATTAAAGGCATGCACCACCATGCCTGACTTCATCATTTAATTATTTAATTTCATTTAGTTCTGCACCTTATGCCTACCTCCCTTGCTAGAAATTCAGCACTCTTTCGGCCTTCATCATTCAGGAGCCTCCCTTGGAGCATTCCTAGTTTTTACTTTATTAGAGCCTTCCAGAGTCTATAGTTAGGTAGTTAAATCCACTCATGTGGGCTGGAGCGATTGCTTAGCAGCTAAGGCAGTTGCCTGGGAAGTTTAATGACCCAGGTTTGGTCCCAGGTCCCACGTAAGCCAGATGCAGTGACCCCAGTGTTCAATGTCACACATGCACACAAGGGGGCGCATGCGTCTGGAGTTGGATTGCAGCAGCTGAAGGTCCTGGCACACCCATTCTCTCTCTCTCTCTCTCTCTCTCTCTCTCTCTCTCTGTGTGTGTGTGTGTGTGTGTGTGTGTGTGTGTGTCTTAAAAAAAAAAAGTACCCCACATGCCCCACTTGTAATAATACTCATTCAGAAAGATTGGAAAATGGTTAGGTTATAGTGACTTAAATATGGCCACAGCTGTTCACATTCTTCCCTGTTCTGTGATAACTTGATCAGTAGAACATTACCGACGTGAGGCTTTGCTAGGCCTTTTAGAGACTTGTGCCTCCTTTCTCTTGAGACTTGTATTGTGGAAAGTAGGCAGCCATGATGTGAGGAAGCCAGGGATTCTCCCCTGGAGAGAAAGTACAGGACACCTGTGGCCAAGAACCCCATGTTAGCTTACTCCAACTGATGGAGCTATCCTATGCCATGTAGCCCTAAGTAAGCCTAGCATTACATAGTTCAAGCTAACCTTGAACTCACAATCGGTTTTAATATCTATCTATATAATAAAAAAAATTTTAAAAGCATCCCAAGTTTAAAAAGAGAAGCATGTGTAATTTGTAATATTACAAACCTTTTGTACAATTTTGGTTGCTACTCAGTAATCCTTTATGTATATGTTATCTCTATTTAACTATCTCTGTGATTATAAATATAGATGATTATTATTTTGTTGTTTCAAAGCAGAGTCTCACTGTAGTCCAGACTGACATGGAACTCACTCTCTAGTACCAGCCTGGCCTCAGACTCACAGTGATCCTCCTACCTCTGTCTCCCGAGTGCTAGGATTAAAGGTGTATGCCACCATGCCTGGCAAATATAGTTATTTTTAAACTTGCTATTATAGGCAATACTGGTTAGAACAGCTCTATACTTAAAGTTTTTAAAATATATGATAGAATTATTTTATTAGAAGTGGTTGCTAAAACTAGAATTATGGAGGATCATAAAGTATGCCTCATATTTCCTAGTCAGGATTATTGTAATCTCGGATGTGACTTTGTCAATGAATGCCCAGTTGGAGAGGCAGAAGCTGGGTCTGGGCAATACCACTCGTATGCTAAGTTGAATAGTGTCTCTCTAAAATCCATGTCCACAGACTAACACAGCATGTGACTTTATTTGGAAGAGATTTGACAGATATTAAATTAAGATCATGAGCTTGAGAGATGGTGTGCTGGTGTGATTCAGGTGTCCCCTGTAAACATAGGTGTTCTGAATGCTAGGCCCCCAGCTGATGGAGATTTGGTAACTGTACTTCCTAGAGGCAGTGTATTGTTGGGAGTGGGCTTATGGGTGTTATAGCCAGTTACCCCATGGTAGTGTTTGGCACACTCTCCTGTGGCTGTTGTCCACATGATGTTGGCCAGGAGGTGATATCCACCCTCTGCTCATGTCATCATTTTCGTCTGTCCTCATGGAGTTTCCCCCTCGAGCCTGTAAGCTAAAATAAATCTTTTTCCCCGCAAGCTGCTCTTGGTTGGGTGATTTCTACTAGCAATGCGAACCTGACTGCAACAGATGGCTTAGAAGTTAAGATGCTTGCCTGCAAAGCCTAAAGACAAAGGTTTGATTCCCCAGTACCCATGAGAGACTGATGCACATGGTGGCGCATGTATCTGGAGTTTGTTTGCAGTGGCTAGAGACCCTGGTGTGCTCTTTCTCCCTCCCTCCCTCTCTCTTTCTCTAATAAATAAATAAAAATAAATATTTTTAAAATTAAGATCATACTAGATTATATGACTAATGTGCATATGAAGACACACAGAGAGCCATATGGAAAGAGGGAAAGACCCTATGAAGATGAAAATGAAGGCATAAATTTGGGTGATGCCATTGCAAGTCAAGACACACCAAGAGTTTCTAGTACCCACCAGAAGTTTAGAAGAAGCAAGGAAGGATTCCTCCCTAGAGGTGTTAGAGGGAGCATGGCCCCCCCACACCTTGATTTCAGACTTCTCGTCTTCAGAACTAGAGAGAATTTCTATTACTTCAAGCCATTCCATCTGTGGTAATTTGGGAAGGAAGCCCTAGAAAACAAGTACACTCAGCAACAAGATGTGAGACACTTGGCTCCAGATGGGGCTTCAGAAGGCTGTGTATTACCACACATCAATAAAGACTAAGTAAATCAATCAATAAAACCATAAGATTCTCAATGTTCAACATCAAGGTTTAGACTCCTCCCTCTCCTTCAGTAAGAGCTTGAATTATGACTGTTCCAATGCACTAAAGTTTGAAGCAATTTTCTATATACCCATAGACAACTAATTTTTTTAAAGAGAGAGCAAGAGACAGAGCAAGAGAGGAGTTAAAGAATTGGCGTGCCAGGGCCTCAGCTACTGAAATGGAAATCCAAACATTTGCGCCACCTAGTGGGCATGTGCAACCTTGCACTTACCTCACCTTTGTGTGTCTGGCTCACAAGGTATCTGGAGAGAACATGGGTCCCTAGGCTTTGCAGGCAAGCGCCTTCTTAACCACTAAGCCATCTCTCCAGCCCAACAACTAAATTTTTATTTATTTATTTATTTTTTAAATTTTTTGTTCATTTTTATTTATTTCTTGGAGAGTGACAGAGAGAGAAAGAGGCAGAGAGAGAGAGAGAAAGAATGTGCACGCCAGGGCTTCCAGCCACTGCAAACGAGCTCCAGATGCGTGTGCCCCCTTGTGCATCTGGCTAACGTGGGTCCTGGAGAATCGAGCCTCGAACCGGGGTCCTTAGGCTTCACAGGCAAGCGCTTAACCGCTGAGCCATCTCTCCAGCCCTCGACAACTAAATTTTTAATTCAGCTAATTTATCTTAGATTTTGAGTATACAGCTACCAGTCTCCAGAGTGACCTCTCTCAACTTCCTGTTCAGTCTTCTGAGGTGATGCTTAAGACAGTAAGATCACTTAATTTTTCCCAGTGGACTGTTTGTTCTGTAGGATTGGACAATAGTTGTGAATAAACGACTTGAGTTGGCCTAGAATACTGAAGGAAACCCCTGTAATATACTTTCCTTCCATTCTTTTGAGGTAGCAGAGTTGCTGTGTCCTCCCGTTTTCCTCTCGATGTGCCTGGTTCTCCAAGCTGCTTTGGTCTTATCTCAGTCTTATCCCCTTATACATTAGGGCACACACAGCTAACAGTGTGGCTTCCTAATCCAAAATATCCACAGGGCTGGAAGCCTGTGAGTACATCTCCCTTTTGAATAACCGACGATGGTTTTGCTGTTTATAATTTGCTTTGAAGCACGGGTGGCTGACAGCAACTGGACTCTCCTCGTAGCGGCCTGACAGAGCTGTCCTGGCCAGATGTCTGGTGCCACTCCTCAGCTCTGATGTTCGTCAGCCGTGGCAAAGAGTAAACAAAGGGTGGAATTAGATTTATCACATTAATCAAGGGGTCGTAAGTGGTGTGGCTGGTATCTCAGGACTGTCAAGTATGAAGTCACAAGTTGGGGATTCGTGCTCCTCTTTGGCTCTGTACTAATTCTGTGAATTGATAAAAGTCACATAAACTGAATCTCTAGTTTTTTTCCATCATAGAATAGGGCCAGTATTAGCCACTTGGCCAACATCCAGACGAGTGCTTTTTATTTATTTATTTAACAGAGAAAGAAGGAGAGAGAGAGAGAGAGAGAAAGAGAGAGAGGGAGAGAGAAAGGCCACACCAGGGCCTCCAGCCACTGCAAATGAACTCCAGATGCCTGTGGCCCCTTGTGCATCTGGCTAATGTGGGTCCTGGGGAACCAAACCTGGGTCCTTAGGCTTTGTAGGCAAGCGCCTTAAACATTAAGCCATCCCTCCAGCCCCAGAAGAGTAGTTTATGGTTTATGTAAGAGAGAGTGGGAGAGGGAGGGGTAAAAGGAACAGGGAAAGAAAAAGAAGGGAGGGGAGAGAGTGTAGAAGCGCATTAGCATGTCACAAAGTGAAATGCTGATCTAGTTCTTGACTCTTGTGGTTATCTATTATCAGCACCTTGGTGAGTGTACACGAAAGACGTATGTTTAAAAAACATGTCTGGGTCTCTGTCAGCCCCATAATCACAAGTCGTGGTGGTCGCCAAGAAGATGCTCTGTTACCAGGGAAAATCCGATCCTGTCTGTCTGAGAGGTTGTCATGCAGTATGGAAGCGATCCAGGATTTGGCTAAGGTTGTGCTGGGTGGGGCTGTAGTCTGGTTGATTCAGCTTCTCATGGAGCCAACTGGAACCCCGACCCAGCTCCTGTCAGCCTCACTGTGGCCGTGGCTGATACAAGGCCCTCATACAAGGCTGTGGCGGCAACTGGACCCTTTCCAAATTTAGAATAATGGGAAAGTTATCTTCTGCATTTCTCACAGGCTATTTTGATATTGCCTCTTCCCTTTTTTTTTTTTTTTTATTTTTTTTGCCCTTATTTCTCCCTCACATTAAAAAGCATTATACAAGGAGCTGCATGGTCCCTTTGCCTCCACTGCCTCTTGTTTATGAAAAGCAGCAAGTCAGCCATGACAAGAGGCCACCAGCAGTCTTGCCTCCAATGTAAAGACACGTTTTATTGTTGTTTCGAGGTAGGGTCTCACTGTAGCCCAGGCTGAACTGGAATTCACTATGTACTCCCAGGGTGGCCTCGAACTCGTGGTGATCCTCCTACCTCTGTCTCCCGAGTGCTGGGATTAAAGGTGTGCGCCCCCATCCCCGGCTCCAGGATATTGGTTTAGTGCAGTATCACCACATAGGTGTTTGGTCTGAAACAAGAAAGGACTGAAGAGTTATATTATATATATATATATATATATATATATATATATATATATATATATATATATGCGTGTATATAATATTATTATATATGCACCTCAGAAATTTGAAATCTAGCTCCCTTCTGCTCAGTTTCTCCTGGGAGTTGGAACTAGCCATGCCCTGTGCCTTTCTCCTGTCCGTCTGCCATGTCCTTACTTCTGTCCAGATCCCTGGCTGACTGAACCCCAAGAGGGTTACACATGATGATTCTCCTTTTCTTTCTTCTTCTTCTTTTTTTGCCTGGGGCAATTCAAAGCCAGATGTGAGGTCCTAACCTAGCTGTGACTGGAATTCCTCTCATCGTCCAAGATTTTGGTCATTATAAACAGTCAACAACAATCAACATTAGTCTTTAAATTTATGTGCAGTCAGCTTTCAATTTTCCCTTTTTTTTTTTTTCCTTTTACTTAGTATCTCTGAAGTATAAATAAGAAGACAGAACACCACAAAAAGGAAATGTTCTCGCTTTTATCTCTGGAGATGTCTGACAAACAGTCCCTCACCTTTGCCTCAGTGGGCCTCGGGAATTGCGTCACAGGCTTGCTACGGCACTTGTTCTGTGGGATGTATTTACCCTTAGGGGCAATGTTTTAATGGAGAGGCTGAGGAGCTCAAGGACTGAGCATCCCGTAAGTCATAGTTATGACCAGCCATGTGTCATGAAACCCGGAGAAGGCGGCAGAAGGCCTCCAGCATCCCGTGCCTAAGCAATGCTATAATTAGAAACGGTTGGCCCTGGGAAGAGTATTTGAGACTTCCACTCTGAGCGCCGTGTTCTGCAGTGGAGAACCCTGGGACCCTGAGGGTTGACCACAGGCCCTAGAATTCTCTGTTAGGTAATAGCAGAGGTGCCAGCCCTCTTTTGGCTTTGCCACACTTGGCATCAGTGTTTTGCAGTCATGCCTCAGCATGGTGCAGGCGAAGGCTGAGACCGCAGCTCTGCCATTGCATTGCATAACCTGGGCCAACTTCTCTTAACTCCTGACTCTCGGTGTCCCTGTTATAGGTTGAATTATGTCCCCTTCAGATTCACATGTCCAATCTCTAATCTCAGAACCTCAGAATGTGACTACTGGAAGACAGGGCCTTGTTATAGTTTGGGTCTTGAATGTCTCACAGGGTCTCATGTGTTAAATGCTCAGTGGCCCGGCGGGTCACTAGTGGGAGGTCGTAGAACCTTTAAGAGGCAGGGCCAAAAGGGAGGTCATCAGGTAATTGGGGGCAGGGTTTTCACGATTTGATCATTTCAGGTACTTCATTACAATGATGGAAAGCTGAGGAATACAGACCTTTAAGGAAGCAATTAAGTTACTTGGGCCATTAGGATGAGCCCTAGTCCATTTTGACTGATACCCTTATAAGAAGAGGAAATTTGAGAGGAACCTGGTGTGCATGCTTGTAATCCCAGCAGCTCCTGAGGCTGAGGTAGAAGGACTGAAAGTCCAAGGCCAGTGTGGCAATTTAGTGAAATCTTGCCTCAAAATAAAGAGTCCCTCAGTGAAGGGGCACTTTCCTAATACATCAGCTGCAGAGAAGAAATCTGGAACATTTCAAACAGGGATTGTTGAAGTCACATCCTTCCCTGCGCTGCGTCGCTGTGCCTCCACTAAGACTGCTCAGTGGACCATCCCTGGGCTGAAGGTTTTGACTGAATGATCTTACAGGATGAGTTCAAGGCCAGCCTAGGCAACTCAGTGAGACTTTGCCTCAAAATAAACTCAAACAAACAAAAAAAACAAAAAAAAAAAAAAAAAAAAGGAAGGGGATCCAGGTGTGGTGGCGCATGCCCAGCACTTGGGAAGCAGAGGGAGGAGGATCACCCTGAGTTCAAGGCCACCCTGAGACTACATAGTAAATTCCATGTAAACCTGGACTAGAGTGAGACCCTCTCTAGGGGAAAAAAAACAAATAAAAGAGGCTGAGTATCCAGCTTAGTGGTAGAAGTTTGCTTAGTAGGTACAAGGCCCTGGGTTCAGTGCCCAGTACCAAAGTGAGGAAGAAGAGATGAATGGAGGGGGGGAGGAAGAAAGAGAGACAGAGAGAAGTTTGGATACCAACTGTTGAATTAAGCGTTCAGAAGGGTCTAAGCAGTACATGGCCGGGCTCTGGAATGCAGGCATCCTGTGTAGGAGGAGAGGGCAGCTGGCTCCCCCTCATTTCTCTTCCAGGGTGTGCTGGTGAGACCCAGCATATGAGCCGTGGCATGTGGACTAGCATGCCCATTTTGAATTTCACCCAAATCCCAGAGAGTGTCATTCCCCCATGGGCATCTGAGTGGGCCGAGGCTTCTCCTCTGTACCACGCAGCTTTCTGCAAATCCTGCCCCTTGATCCTGGCCACCCCTCTCGGAGGCAGGCAGCAGAGTTTCTGTTTTGCTTCTAAAGAAACCAAGGCACAGGGACTTACAGGAGACTTAAGTGAGCAGGTGTGGGTAAGCTGACCCTGACATCAAGAGCTTCTGTCCCCCCCCCCCAAGGTGGCATTTTATGGGCATTGTTCATAAATATATCCAATATAGGGAAAGTGATCTGATCTTGGAAGAATGCAGACCAGAGACCCCGCAAAAGTCAAAGCCGTGACTGGAGTGTAATTCATGCCCATTGGGTGGCACGTAACTGTGGTCATGGCTACATTACTGACTTCTCACTCAGCCATTTGTTAAAGCAGCCATTTGTGGGCAACCGGAGTTGGTCTAGTCCCCCTTCTGAAGTCCACAATGCCATCAATGACATTCTTCTTCAGACGGGCCACTGTGATGGCTTGTGGTGTCTTACAGGCTGCTGAAAAAATGTTGCCCAAGGGAGGCTGTCTGGGCAACAACACACTGTGCGTTCAGCCTCCCAGGGGGGGAACCAAGACGAGGAGACTCTTATTCTGAAACATCACCTGCAGCAGTCATCTGGGGGCAGTGACTGGGAACACAAGATCCTGGGCCCCTGTCTCAGGCATTTAGTTTCAAAAGTATCCCAGGTGACACTGAAGCAGGAGGTCAGTCATGACAACACTGTGTGTTTCATGCTCCTCCTGACTTGGAGCCTGGTGAATGGGGGCCTTCATGCCATGAAGGCAGCATGATGGAAAAGAGAGAGGACGGGCTGGAGAGATGGCATAGCGGTTAAGCGCTTGCCTGTGAAGCCTAAGGACTCAGGTTCGAGGCTCAGTTCCCCAGGACCCACGTTAGCCAGACGCACAAGGGGGCGCACACGTCTGGAGTTCATTTGCAGAGGCTGGAAGCCCTGGCGCGCCCATTCTCTCTCTCTCCCTCTATCTGTCTTTCTCTCTGTGTCTGTCGCTCTCAAATAAATAAATAAATAAAAATTAAAAATAAAAAAGAGAGAGGACACCTCAGGAGTGTTTCAGTATGGTGTGACTGAGAGAAGACGTATCAGGAGAGTTTCAATATGGAGGAGCTGAGAGGGACACCCCAGGAGTGTTTAAATATGGTAGAGCTGAGGGAGGACACCCCAAGAGTGTTTAAATATGGTGGTGCTGAGAGGGACACCCCAGGAGTATTTAAATATGGTAGAGATGAGGGAGGACGCCCAGGAGTGTTTAAATATGGTAGAGCTGAGAAAAGACCCCCCAGGAGTGATTCATTATGGTTGACCTGAGAGACGATGTCCCAAGAGCGTGGCGGTGTGGTACAACTAAGAAAGGACACCCCAGGAGGTTTTAGTTTGGCCTTCTGAAACCTCTTGAGCTCCTGAGGTTTTCAGTTGACTTAAGAACAGGCACCACATACTTTGACTTTGTAAGTGGAATGGTGCTATGTGATAAAACAGGCAATCCTGTTTAAAGGTATGCCTCCTTATAACCAAATAGTATTTATCATTAGCTTTCACTTTACCCTTGGAATCTTTCTTTTTTTTTTTTTTGGTATTTCGAGGTAGGGTCTCACTCTGGCCCCAGGATAACCAAGAATTCACTAGAGTCTCAGGGTAGTCTCCAACTCGTGGCGATCCTCCTACCTCTGCCTCCCGAGTGCTGGGATTAAAGGCGTGCACCACCACGCCTGGCTATCCTTGGACTTAAAAAAAAAAAGTTTTATTTATTTATTTTTTTTATTTATTTGATACAGGGAGAGAGAATAGGCATGCCAGGACCTCTGCATTGCAAACCCCAGATGCATGCGCCACCTTGTGCATCTGGTTTACGTGGATACTGGAGAATTGAACCTGCGTCCTTTGGCTTTGAAGGCAAGTGCCTTAAGCACTAAACCATCTCTCCAGCCCTATCCTTGGATTTTTACTCTAACCTTACAATGAATTATTTCATTCATGAAGACATTGGAAGTACTAAACTATGTTCTAAACCCAGTCATGACATCCAGCACCAATATTGTCTGGGGACGGATGGCCAATGGAGAATGTGTGCTTGAAGGCCTCACTAAGGCATTTGGTTATGCTATTTGGCTATGAGGAGTCATTACGGTCTGATTCTGATATTTTCTTTTTTTTGCTTTCTTGTGCATATAGCACTAGACTGTCACCCATATGGCATTGTTCCTGGTAAGTCTCCCTACCTTTTTATATAAAATTCACGGGGTATCATGTACCTATTGATACTAATTATGGGTACAGGACATATTTTTATTTCCTTACTTCAGGTAGTCAGCAAAAAGAGGTTTAAATTAGTCACAAAATCTTTTATGACTTTTATATAAACACTTTTTTTTTTGAGGTAGGGTCTCACTCTAGCTCAGGCTGACCTGGAATTCACGATGTAGTCTCAGGATGGCCTGGAACTCATGGTGGTTCTCCTACTTCTGCCTCCCAAGTACTGGGATTAAAGGTGTGCCCCACAACCAGCTTTTTTTATTTTTTATTTTTTTTTTATTTGAGAGTAACAGACACAGAGAGAAAGACAGATAGAGGGAGAGAGAGAGAATGGGCACGCCAGGGCCTCCAGCCTCTGCAAACGAACTCCAGATGCGTGCGCCCCCTTGTGCATCTGGCTAATGTGGGACCTGGGGAACCGAGCCTTGAACCGGGGTCCTGAGGCTTCACAGGCAAGCGCTTAACTGCTAAGCCATCTCTCCAGCCCCAACCAGCTTTTTTAATGGAGCAGCTGTAACTGCATAGCCTAACTCTGTTCTCTTAAAGAAGGTATCTCATGACATCAATTATGGTTGGAGTCAGGAGGCCTGAGTTATTGGTACAAGTTTAGCCAACAGTTTGCTGAGATCTTTGCAAATTTGCTAATGGCCTGAAGTCTTGGTTTCCTTAGCTCTGACATGCACCTACTCACTCTGCTTTTTGTGGGTATAACATTCTTCAGTCTTACTTCCTGCAAGTCACTGGGAATGGAAAGGAAATATGAATCAGTGCCTTTTCTAGAGCTAGCCTGTGGATAAGAAGTCTGATTCTTGGGCTGCAGAGATGGCTTAACAATTAAAGTGTTTGCCTGTGAAGCCTAATGACCCAGGTTTGATTCTCCAGGTCCTATGTAAGCCAGATGCCCGTGGTGGCACATGCATCTGGAGTTCATTTGCAGTGGCTAGAGGCCCTGTTGTGACCATTCTCACTCACTCTCTATCTCTCTCTAATAAATAAATGAAAATAAAAATGTCTTTAAGAAGTCCGCTACTTGGTGAGTTTTCAGAGGCACAGAAAGAAAATGGAGCACAGCTTGGAGGAAAACACGAGAGTAGGGTATTATTTTCTTGCCCATTAGGTTTGTATAGATGCCCCATTGCCTTCACATACATGTATATATATATTTGATTTTCTAAGGTAGAGTCTTACACTAGCTCATGCTGACCTGGAATTCACTATGCAGTGTCAGGGTGGCCTCGAACTCTTGGGAATCCTCCTACTTCTGTCTCCCAAGAGCTGGGATTAAAGGCATGTGCCACCACACCCAGCCCACCTTCTGCTTTTATAGGGTGACCGACAAAAGTACAAAACTTTATGGCAAGGAAACTAATGAGGTGGCACTGGTTTTCCTCATACTGAGAAATTCTTGGGAACATGGTGTTTATCTCTAGCTTCAGTCTCCAACTATAAGGTCTAAGCCTCCCTGCAGGCCCTTCATCTGATGAGCAGCATGGAGCTATTTCTAAGAAACAGTGAACCACAGAGAGAGATTGGCTGGACCTTAGCAGACAACTATTCCACCTCCAGCTCCAAGTCTATCACAAGTATATTCATTAGGACCTAGACTTAGAATAAGTTGAGGACAGAAACTATGTTTTAATGATATCCTCAGCACCTAAGACATAGGCACCCCCAAATGCCCTGTGAATGAGTGGACATCTCTGAAGAATGGGTTGACAAAAGACTAGAGAGTCATGTTATTTGTCTTGAGTATAACTTCCTGAGAAAGGGCCATGGAAAACCAGCACCAAGGTTGTGGGTCCATCTCAATTTCTCTTTCTTTATCTGTATTGGTGTAGAGACAGGTACCTAATAAAGTAACAGGCTTCACTTCTGGCCGAGCATACCAAATGGCCACAGATTGTTATGTAACCATGATTCAATAGCCCCTTATGTCAATGAAATCGCTGTATGGAATGCACCTGCATACTCCCTACTTAAGGTCCCCATAATCTTTGCCAACTTTAAGACTGTTTCAAAGTTGTAAACCTCATCTGAGATTCAAAACTGTCTCTAAGTCCTGTAAAAGCAAACCAAATTACATACTTCCAACCCATAATGCTACAGAGTAAACATTTTCATTGCAGTAAGGCGCAACAAGGACAGACTGGACAGATGCAAATCCACAACCATTAGGTAAATACCAAACATTGGCAGTTCAAGTCCAGTATCCATAAACAGTGATGGTAGTCTCTGGATTTCCAATTTCCATCCCTCTAGCTGGGCTGAGTAGCCAGGGAAAGCTTCCTAAGCCAACAGCCCTCCATGGTAGCCCTTGCACAGTCCTGGCCTATCCAAAATATCTTTGGGTCTCCATTGCAAACCACAGTCCATCTTACAATGGCCTCGCTAGCCTCCAGTAAGGGACATCACCCTATTTCACATGCCACTGCATCTCAGCGGTGGCTCCTGAAACCTTGTGCACGTCATGACCCACTTCCATACACTTTTCATGCTTCCAAGACCATGACCAGGTGTGCAAGGACAAAGCCATTCTGTTAATCCATGGAGGGAATAAATCATGACCTTGAAGAGCAGGTTTCTTTCTTTCAGTCATCTCCTTTCAAAAGAGTTTGCATACCTACTTACTCAGTCTTTCCTGGGTGGGCATCACCTCAGGCACCTTTCTGTGAAGGACCCTTAATGGTAGTAATCTGCTTGAAAATAGCAGCTTTAGTAACATAAAGCCAGACTCTGTGCCTGTAATTGTTTTATTAATTGACTTTTTTATTAACAACTTCTATGATTATAAACAACATCCCATGGTAATGCCCTCCCTCCCCCCATTTTCCCCTTTGAAACTCCACTCTCCATCATATCCCCTCTCCTTCTCAATCAGTCTCTCTTTTATTTTGATGTCATCATCTTTTCTTCCTATTATTATGGTCTTGTGTAGGTATTGTCATGCACTGTGAGGTCATGGATATCCAGACCATTTTGGAGGGAGCATGTTGTAAGGAGTCCTATCCTTCCTTTGGCTCTTACATTCTTTCTGCCGCATCTTCCGCATTAGACCCTGAGCCTTGGAAGGTTTGATAGAGATATTGTGGTACTGAGCACTCCTCGGTTACTTCTTTCCAGCACCATGATGCCTTCTGAGTCATCCCATGATCACTGCCACCTGAAAAGAGAAGGTTCTCTAACCAAAAGTGAGATTAGCACTAATATATGAATATGAACATTAAGAGAAGTGTTTACTGGGAAGTTTGATGAGCATAGTATTATATATTTAGCCGGACAGCTGCAGATGTTACATCCCTAGAGCTCATGACTACCCCTGTTATAGGTTTTCAGTATCAGGAATGTATTCTCTCCCGTGGAATGGGCCTCCAGTCCAATTAGTGGCTAGTTGATTTCCACCATGACAGACATGCCACTATTGCACCTGTTGGCTCATTTGGCCTGGCTGGCAAAATATAAGGCTTACAGTGTCCACTGTTGATGTGCCTGTAATTTTTAATTTGCTTGAATTTTTCCTGTGATAAACCATACATCTTTCAGTTCCATATCTTTCCACCAAGCTTAGCAGTCCATAGTTTTAAATTCAACCTTGATTCAACTCTCTGGGCATGGTCAGAAGAACATAGCCAACCTTTATTCCAATAGCCCAGTTCGAGCAATCTCTCCTTCCCCTTTGGAAGTTCATAAGCAAAGTCTCCAAATATTATTGATTCGCTCTGTAGTTCGAATTTTCAAACTTCCACCAGAACAGCCTATAATTTGGCTCACCACACTGTGAAGCTTGTGCAGTCACAAGTACCAAGTCCATATAGATTCCTCCAGTATATAAGTTCCAAAAGACCAAGTGGTCAGATTCATTGTGCAGCAACGCCCCAATCTCCTGGTACCAAATTTCTGTTATAGATGTCCCCACTAGGGACCACAGTATAATCCTAGACATGTGAAACAGGCTCTGGAACCCCTTTCTGTTTGGCAGGTGGACCATGTCAGTCTCCTGCTCTCCACTACTGGTTTGAGGTATCTCTTTTCAGCAGTAGACACAATCATTGGGTTAGGCTCTGTCTATTATATCCCTACCCCGTCTCAGTCTATAACCATCTGGGCCTTCCAGCAACTGGAATCCCATTATGATATGTCTATGGTCTTTAGTGGACAGGACGAGGTACTTGGGAACTTCCATACGTAACCTGGCCGAATTCTAACTACTCTCTTATCACAACCACGTAATTGGGACGTTATGATACATCACTGACTAAAGCCACTGACAAGCTGCTCATGCCACTTGGTAGTTTTATCTGGTGGCTATATTTGTCCCTGAGGCAGGTACAGTAGCCAAATAATTTTAAGTAGAAGCCCTTGCCTACAGTGAGGCCCCATCTTTGCATGTCACTCTGCACTTGATTCACTGTTCAATGAGGAAGGTGGTATTACAGAATAGGATGGCCTCAGACCCACTCACCACTGCCTGAGGAGGGGCCTGTGCCCTCTTACGTGTGGAATGCTGTGTGCATTTCCCAGACCACACACAGGATGTCACATAAGCACTGCAAGAAATGGATATAGAGGTTGCTTCCATTCAGAAACTCCCCAAAGACCCCCTACCTTGAGGCAGACTGTCATCAATTTATTTTTATTTGTATTTATTTATTTGATAGAGAAAAAGGAAGAGAGAGAGAGAATGGGTGCGCCAGGGCCTCCAGCCACTGCAAATGAACTCTCCAGATGCATGCACCCCCTTGTGCATCTGGCTAACGTGGGTCCTGGGGAATTGAACCTGGGTCCTTTGTCTTAGTAGGCAAAGGCCTTAACCACTAAGCCATCCTTTCAGCCCATAAATTTAGTTTTAGTTGCAGGTATCTTAGGGGTAGGTTGCTGTTCTTTATATTGCTCTCTGGGAAAAAAAGATCCTACGCTCACCTGATCCCCCAAGTTCAGGAGGTGGAATTAAGAGGCATACACCTAATATGGTAACAGGCTTGACTTCTAGCTGAGCATGCAAGATGGCTGCAGCTGGTTATATAACCATGATTCAGCGCCCCTTATGCTGGTGAGATCGTTGTACGGCATGTGCCTGCATGCACACTTCCTGTGTAAGCACCCTGTGACTGAAATAAAGGGCTTTGGCCCACTCTGCGTTGCAAATGCTGTCTGCCGATGTCTGCTCCTTTCGAGTCCTTCCAGCTACACTCAACCCTCTGGGAACTCCGCTGGGACCTGCTCCTGACAGTTGGTACCAGCTTTTTCCATTATAAGACTCTTTGAAGAAGGGCAGCCTGGGGACCATTTCTGTTTTCTTAGGGGAAAAAAAAAAAAAAAATATATATATATATATATATATATATATATATATATATATATATATTTGTTAAGCATTTTTTTTTGTCTTAGTGAAAGCATATGAAACTTACCATCGTAACCATTTTTAAGTATATAGACTTTAGTGGTGTTGAGTACAATCATACTGTTGTGAAACAAAGGCTGTGTCCTCTCCTCTTTTTTTTTTTTTTTTAATGCTTAATACTGAGCTGAGGGCTCTACCCATACTAGACAAATGCTTTGTCACTGAGTCACACCCTTACCCTGACCATGTCTTTTAAAGAAAACTCCTGAGAACTGAAAAATACATGAATTTTCAGAAATTACATTCCAGAGAAGAAATGGCTGTGGACCTGCTTTCAAAAATTTTATATCTAGTTTCTGAAAAACTTAGTAAGCAATAGGAGCTATGTTGAGTATCAACTCAACAAAATACTCAGTACTTGGAACTGAAGAGAAAAAAGCCCATGACTACCACCAGTCACTTTGCCTGCAACGTTCAACAGCAGGCTTCTGCTTATGAAATATCTAGATAGCACATTCGTATTTATTTCTTCTTAGGTTAAATGAGTGTGTTCTGCCGGGCGTGGTGGCGCACACCTTTAATCCCAGCACTAGAGAGGCAGAGGTAGGAGGATCACTGAGTTCAAAGCCACTCTGAGACTCCATAGTGAATTCCAGGTCAGCCTGGGCTAGAGTGAGACCCTACCTCGGGGAAAAAAAAAAAAAAAAGTGTTCTGAGTCACATAAAGCTGGGTTGCAGTACTACATCATACCATTAGGTGCTGCTGTTTGATATGATAGTAAAGGGACAGGTAAACTTCCTCTTAAGTCAGCTGGATGTCAAGCCCTGTGCTAGGTCCTGCAAAAGCAGAAATAAAGAAGGCCACAGTCGCTGCAGTGGGGCATGAAGAGATCATCCACGTGGAATCTGCTGTGAAGGTGAGGCATGAGGTGTCACAAACTAGTGCACATGTTGTAGGACAGAGAGAAATGGGGGCTCTTGGAACAAATTTGATGGGTTCATGTTTCTCAGGTGACGATGGATTCAGGTGGTCCTGAGTCTTTTTGGTCCCTGACCTCACACTATACTATTCCCCAGAGTTCATAAAGTGGTCAGCTGCTTGGTTTGGCTCATATGACAATTGTTTTTGAACATGTGTTACTTGCTTTAAAAAAGCATGTATATGAGTGCATGTGCGTAGGCATGTTTATGTATGTGGGGGCATGTAGGCGTGTTCAGGTGTACATATATGTAAGTGCATGTGTGTGTGGGCCCAATTCTCAATTTTTCTCCACCATAGTTGTTTTTGTTTGTTTGTTTTTCAAGGTAGGGTCTTGCTCTAGCTCAGGTTGACCTGGAATTCACTATTTAGTTTCAGGGTAGCCTTGAACACATAACGATTCTCCTACCTCAGCCTCCTGAGTGCTGGGATTAAAGGTGTGCACTACCACACCTGACTGTACTGTAGTTTTGGAGACAGGGTCTCTTACTGAACCTGGAGCTCACACATCTAGCTCAACTAGCTAGCCAGCAAGAACTAGGGCTTTTTTTTTTTTCAAGGTATGGTACCACATCATATCATCACATCACATCTCTAGCCCAGGCTGACTTGGAATTCACTATGAAGTTTCATGGTGGCCTTGAACTCATGGTGTTCCCTCTACCTCTGCCTCCGGAGTGCTGGGATTAAAGGTGTGCGCCACCACGCCCGGCCAGAGCTAGGGATTATTTAATCTCCATTCTCTCTGTGCTTCTCCTCCTATGCTGGTATTATAGGTGAATCCCTCAGCTTTAAAAAAAATAAATAAAAGCATTATTTGAGAGAGAGAAAGACAGAAAGAGGCAGTTAGAGAGAGAATAGGCACACCAGGGCCTTCAGCCACTGCAAAGAACTCCAGACGCATGTGCCCCCTTGTGCCTCTGGCTTACATGGGTCCTGGGGAATTGAACCTGGGTCCTTTGGCTTTTTCAGTCAAGCACCTTAACCATTGAGCCATCTCTCCAGCCCTTCCTCAGATTTAAAAAAATTTTTTTTTAAATTTATTTATTTATTTGAGAGCGACAGACACAGAGAGAAAGACAGATAGAGGGAGAGAGAGAGAATGGGCGCGCCAGGGCTTCCAGCCTCTGCAAACAAACTCCAGACGCGTGTGCCCCCTTGTGCATCTGGCTAACGTGGGACCTGGAGAACCGAGCCTCGAACCGGGGTCCTTAGGCTTCACAGGCAAGCACTTAACCACTAAGCCATCTCTCCAGCCCCCTTCCTCAGATTTTATAAGGCTACTGAAGATCCAAGCTCAGTTCCGCATGCTTGCCTAGCGAGCACTTGACCCACTGAATCATCTCCTCAGTCCTCAACATGGAGGTTGTTTTAGGGTCTTGTGGAAAAACCAGAAGGCCTGGTAGCAGTTTGCTAGAGGTGGGTCATAGCTGCCATCTTGTTCCTGTTCTTGCCTGGTCCCTTCGGATAGGGCTGGTCTTCAGTGGATGTGTAACTGGCACCACTGAACGAGCTGTGAAATTGGTAAAATATTTCTGTTCCAATCTGCAAAAGGCAGGGCCATTCCCCAAAGGCACTTCCCCACTCACTTGTCTGCAATCCAGCCATGGCAAGGAACATTCTGGAAGTTCATCATCTCCTGCTCTCTGCTGTTGTGCTAAATCTAACATCCAATTTCTTTTTCTTTTTAAATGTTTTTTTTTTAAATTTATTAGACACAAAAGGAGGGAGAGAGAGAGAGAGAGAGAGAGAGAGAGAGAGAGAGAGAGAGAGAGAGAGAGAGAGAGAGAGGGAGGGAGAGAGGGAGAGAGGGAGAGAATGGATGTGCCAGGGTCTCCAGCCGCTGCAAGCAAACTCCAGACACATGTCCTACCTTGTGTATCTGGCTTACCTGGGTCCTGGAGAATCGAACCGAGATCCTTTGGCTTTGGCAGGCAAATGCCTTAGCCTCTAAGCCATCTCTCCATCCCCTGATTTTCCTCCAAAACTTTAATTGTGAACACTGTTTTTTTCTCAGCAGTGTTTACTTTTCCTTAACCTGGTGCTGAACATGGTCAACCTAGAGAAGAGTATGTAAAATTTTATAACCTAAGGGAGGCTGGAAATTATTTATTTTTATTTTTGCAGCTCCAACACATTTATGATATGATTTTTTTTTTTTCCTCTATGGAATGCCACTCAAGGGACACATTCAAATTCTTTGGTGTCAACATCAGGTAGTAGCAGCACAGCTGAAATAATCGTGGGAGTCATGAATAATCATGCCTCAGGACCTATTTGAACTTTCAAGACCCATCCTGGGTCTGGAGAGATGGCTTAGCGGTTAAGGAGCTTGCGTGCATACCCTAAGGACCCAGGTTTGATTCCCCGGTATCCATGTAAGCCAGCTGCACAAGGGGGCGCAGGTGTCTGGAGTTCGTTTGCAGTGGCTGGAGGCCCTGACATGCCCATTCTCTCTTTCTCTATCTGCTTCTCTCTCTCAAATAAAATAAAATGAAATAAAAAAAAATATATATATATATTTTAAATTTATTCATTTATTTATTTGAGAGTGACAGACACAGAGAGAAAGACAGATAGAGGGAGAGAGAGGGAATGGGCGCGCCAGGGCTTCCAGCCTCTGCAAACGAACTCCAGACGCGTGCGCCCCCTTGTGCATCTGGCTAACATGGGACCTGGGGAACCGAGCCTCGAACCGGGGTCCTTAGGCTTCACAGGCAAGCGCTTAACCACTAAGCCATCTCTCCAGCCCAAAATGAAATAAAATATATTTTTTTAAATCCAGCCTGTTTGCCATTCTTTCATGGACAGCTCAGCAGTGTGTGACCTGAGGGCCAACCTCAAAGAACCTGCTGGATTTTTTTTTTTTCTCCTCCAAGAAATTCTGTGTCCAGAGACGCCTGTTCTGTTCTCATGAGAAGCCGATGGGCGCTGGGCCCGTGGCTGGCTATAAACTGGGAGGTCTGATTGGAAGCCAGGGAGTCTGAGCATGTCTTCGGGGTGAGATATTTGATTCCACAAGGGAGGGGAGCTGATTGCCAGTCTTCCCATCTGGAGAAAAATTTGTAGGTGGCAGGAGCTAAGGATAGGGTGAAAGAAAGTGATACACTAGGGAGAGCGGGGTGAGGCGAGGAGAGAGGGCCTGGCCAGGCTGGGGAGGCCCGCGGAAGTCAGCCTGGCCGCTCCTGTGTTTATCTCAAGTGGAGCTTAATGTGACTCACTTACTCTGGGGCTACATGGGGGCTCTGTTTTTTTTTTTTAAATTTTTATTTATTTATTTATTTATTTGAGAGCGACAGACACAGAGAGAAAGACAGGTAGAGGGAGAGAGAGAGAATGGGCGCGCCAGGGCTTCCAGCCTCTGCAAACGAACTCCAGACGCGTGCGCCCCTTTGTGCATCTGGCTAACGTGGGACCTGGGGAACCGAGCCTCGAACCGGGGTCCTTAGGCTTCACAGGCAAGCGCTTAACCGCTAAGCCATCTCTCCAGCCCATGGGGGCTCTTTTTGCTGCCTCACAGCACCCTGGCATCCCCCCTTAGCTGGACATACCCATCTCCCACCCACTGAATGGTGGGCAAACTATGGGTCCAACTTGGGAGTGGAACTGAGGAGGCAGGCTCTTCTGGAATAACCTCAGAACCCCACTAGCAGAGGTGGGGTTTCGTCTTTCTTTTCCCTCTCTGGGGGGGGCACTTTCTGTGTGCATATCTAATTTATTTATATTAAAAAATATTTTTATCTTTAATTATTTGAGACAGAGAGAGAGAGAGAGAGAGAAAATGGGCATGCCGGGGCCTCTAGTCACTGCAAACAAACTCTAGATGCATGCACCACCTCGTGCATGTGGATTTACCTGGGTTGGGAAGCAGCCCTGGGTCCTTTGGCTTTAAAGGCAAGTGCCTTAACCACTAAGCCATCTCTCCAGCCCTTATTTTTATTTATTTATTTATTTTGTTTATTTTTATTTATCTATTTGACAGTGACAGACAGAGGGAAAGAGGCAGAGAGAGAGAGAGAGAGAGAGAGAGAGAGAGAGAGAGAGAGAGAGAGAGAGAATGGGCATGCCAGGACCTCCAACCACTGCAAATGAACTCCAGATACATGCGCCCCCTTGTGCATCTGGCTAACGTGGGTCCTGGGAAATCGAGCCTCGAACTGGGGTCCTTAGGCTTCACAGGCAACCACTTAACCTCTAAGCCATCTGTCCAGCCCAATTTATTTATTTATTTATTTTTTTAGGTCTTGCTATATAGCCCAGACTAAGTCCAAACTCACAATCCTCTTTCTTCCACCTCTCAAGTGCTGGAATCACAGGCATAAGCTACCTACAGTTCCTGACTTCAAAAATAAAAACACAAACAAGAACAAAAACAAAGACCATTAATTAATTGATTAATATTTTTGTGCATGGCTCTCTTCTTGTAGAATCCTAACTTAGGCAATGACATGAGCTACACGATGTCTCTGATCTTATCTTTTTTTTTTAAATTTTTATTTATTTATTTATTTGAGAGCAACAGACACAGAGAGAAAGACAGGTAGAGGGAGAGAGAGAGAATGGGCGCGCCAGGGCTTCCAGCCTCTGCAAACAAACTCCAGACGTGTGCGCCCCCTTGTGTATCTGGCTAACGTGGGACCTGGGGAATCGAGCCTTGAACTGGGGTCCTTAGGCTTCACAGGCAAGCGCTTAACCGCTACGCCATCTCTCCAGCCCTCTGATCTTATCTTAATAAGCAGTTTCCCAAACACAATTAAACAAAAGACATCCCCCCCCACCCCAAGAAAAAGTATAGCAAATCTTGGAGTGCTTGAGGGATGGCAAAGAATATATCACACGAGGATGAGAGCAGAATGAAGCAAATGCAGCCAGTATGAGCTGGGCATCGACTTATGGAAGAACTTGGAAGTTGGTTGCTGTTTGTGTTAAATAGTCCTTCCCACCCATGTGTCTAACCGGGCCACTCTGGATCAACCAGGATCTATTAACCCCATCTCAATACCAGTTGAATTCCTCACACAAGTTGTTGCATGTTGAGCTCTCACTGCCAGCCAAGTTCTGTGGGACTTGTGGTTCCCCTGGTGACCACGGTGATGCTCTGAGGTCGACTGTTCTAGGGCAGGTGAGGAAACCAAGGTCACCCCTGCTAGAAAGCAGCATAGATGTTGTGCTATAGAAAAGCCTGGCGGGCTGGAGAGATGGCTTGGCAGTTAAGCGCTTGCCTGTGAAGCCTAAGGACCCCGGTTCGAGGCTCGGTTCCCCAGGTCCCACGTTAGCCAGATGCACAAGGGGGCACACGCGTCTGGAGTTCGTTTGCAGAGGCTGGAAGCCCTGGCACGCCCATTCTCTCTCTCTCCCTCTATCTGTCTTTCTCTCTGTGTCTGTCGCTCTCAAATAAATAAAAAATAAAAATAAAAAAAGAAAAGCCTGGCCTTGTGCCTGGGGAGACCTGGTTTTTCAATTCCACCTCTTTCAGTGATGGGACTGTGTGTGTGTGTGTGTGTGTGTGTGTGTGTGTGTGCGTGCATGGGTAGGGGATTGCTTAACCAGTCAGTGGAATCACACTATTTGGAAAGAAGTCATCTTGGCCAGTCAGTGGGGTCCGTGGACGTCTTGATAAGCACATATTTACATGAACTTTACAACCTCTTTGCTCCCCCTAGGTCAGCATACTTTTAGCCATGCTTGTCCCTGCATTGGCAAGGCCTGCCCAATGAAAGAGCTGGCTACAGACCTTCTGGTCAGATGTGAAGGATTTAAGATCTATTCAGCAGACAGGCCTAACACACACACACACACACACACACACACACTCACGCACGCACGCACGCACGCACGCATGCACAAACAAAAACCAGAACAACAACAACAACAAAACCCCACAAAAAACCCCTCCCTGAGCTTGTTACCCCTTATCTTCCAAATATCAACTCCAACTAAGAGAACTGTCTGGCTCCCTGACAATTATTCACTGGCTTCTGGACAGTGTGTTATTGTACAGAGTTTCCTCAGGAACTATAATTAGGTGATTGTGTAAGGAGTCCGCGGTGCACATTTGAATAGCCACTCTATTTGGCTCATGATGTCACTCTCTTTCTCGGGTCCCTTCTCATTATATGGCCTTTGCTGTGGGGTGCTGGAATCTGGCACACGTGAAGTCAGTCCGTGAGGCTCCTGTGAGGTAATCACAGCCTCCAGCATGAGTCACTTGGTACATACCTGAGGTCATGGCCCAAGTGTCAGTTCTGGAAATCCCACTTTTAAATGACGCAGTCACTTAGCATTTCATAGACTGGTTTGTCTAGCTCACTCCACTATAACTAACATAATTCCGTCATAATGGCATCCATCCATCCTTTTTTTTTTTTTTTTTTTTGAGGTAGGCTCTTGCTGTAGCCTAGGCTGACCTGGAATTATTCATTATGTAGTCTCAGGGTGGCCTTGAACTCATGACGATCCTCTTACCTCTTCTGACAGCAAAGCCCATGTGAAAAAAATCCCTTCTTCAAGGTTCGGTGTCTAAGCACCATTACATTAGGGATTGCTTTCAACATACAACCCCGAAGGACACAGTCAAACCATCAGGTTTTTTAAAAAATATATTTTTATTTATTTGAGAGAGAGATAGAGAGAATAAATATGGGCAAGCCAGGGCCTCTTGCTACTGAAGATGAACTCCAGATGCATAAGTGCTTTGTGTCTCTGGCTTTACATGGGGACTGGGGAATCTAACCTGCAGGCTTTGCAAGCAAGTGCCTTTAACAGCTGAGCTAGGTTGGATATGAAGCTTGGGAATTTGTATTTCTTTTATTTATTATTTGTTTATTGTTCGTTCGTTTTGAGGAAAGATCTCACTGTAGCCATGGCTGACCTGGAACTCACTCTGTAGCCCCAGGCTGGCCCCTAACTCAGTGATCCTCCTACCTCAGCCTCCCAAGTGCTGGGACTAAAGACAGGTACCATCATGTCCTGTTTTCTATTTGTTTATTTGTAAATGTAGAGAGAGACAGAATGAATAATGGCATGCTATGACCTTTTGCTGCTGCAAGTGAACTCTAGATGCATGAGCCACTGTACATCTGGCTTTATGTGGGTACTGGGGAATTGAACCTGGCCCAGAAAGGTTTGTAACCGGTTCCCTTTAATGGCTGAGCCATCTTCCCTTCCCTTCCCCTTCCCTCCATCCTTCCTACTTTCCTTCCTTCCTTCCTTCCTTCCTTCCTTCCTTCCTTCCTTCCTTCCTTCCTTCCTTCCTTCCTTCCTCCCTTCTCCCTCCCTCCCTCCTTCCCTCCCTTCCTTCCTCCGTCCCCTCCCTCCTTCCTTTTTTTGCAACAAGGTCACACTTTGTTGACCATACTGGCTTGGAGCTTACTATGTAGCCCAAATTGGCCTCAAACTTGCAGCAATTTCTTTCCTCAGCCTCCCAAGTACTGGATGCACCATCATGCCCAGCCCAGGGACTCTGTCTTATTTTTTATTTTATTTAAAAAATTTTTTAAAAATATTATTTATTTATTTGAGAGAGACAGAGGGAGGGAGGGAGAGAGAGAGTGCACATGCCAGAGCCTCCAGCCACTGCAAACGAACTCCAGATGCATGTGCCCCTTTGTGCATCTGGTTTAAGTGGGTCCTGGAGAATTAAACGGGGGTCCTTAGGCTTTGCAGGCAAACACCTTAACCACTAAGCAATCTCTTCAGCCCTCTGGTTTATTTTTAATATTTTATTTATTTATTTATTTGCAAGGAGAGGGAGAGAGAGAGAATGAATAAGAAATGAGGATGGTGCACCAGGGCCTCTAGTCACTGCAAATGAACTACAGATACACGTGCCATTTTGTGCATCTGGCTTTACCTGGGTACCGGGAAATCAAACCTAGGTCCTTATACTTTGCAGGCAAGTGCCTCAACCACTGAGCCATCTCTCCAGCCAGACTCTGCTTTTTAAAAAAAAACTTTTAAAAGTTTTTAAAAAACTTATTTATTAATTATTTTTGACTACTTCATATACATGTAGATAATGTATTCTGATCTTCTTCATCCCTCTGTTAATGTCTCTTATCCTCTTCCCACTCCCACTAAAATTCTTCTGCTTCCCAACCCATGCCCTTCCTGTTTGTTACCATGTCTGTAGCAGTGATCTTCAAGTTGCCGGGACAACCAGCTGACCAGAAGCAGCTCGTGGGAGGAGAGGGTTGATTTCAGGATTACCTGACTCAAGGGGCTTCGTCGTGGAAAGCAACAGGCTCAGAGCATCACACATTCGCAGCAGAGAGAAGAGCAAGTGTGATCCACTTCCAGTGACACACTTCCTCCAGCCGGACTCTGCCTGCTGGGGACTAAGGAGGAAGCTTAAACATAAATATAAACACTATGGGAGACATTAACATTCAAATCACCGCAATCTCTCTCTCTCTCTCTCTCTCTCTCTCTCTCTCTGTGTCCCACTAAGTTCAATTAGGGTTGCATTGTTTGCATGGGCATGGGTGGGAGGTTATTTCCTGAACAATTTACAAGTGACTACACTACTGAGGACATGACTCCCTTCCCCAAGCAAATGTCAGCTCCTACTCTGGGAGGAGTGAGATGTGAGAGTCTTTTTTCTTTTTTTAATTATTAAAAAAATCTTTTTTTTCAAATTGTTTTTTTTTAACCTAGTAGTTTTTTTATTTTAATTTTTATTTATTTATTTTCTTTTCACAATTTTTATTAACATTTTCCATGATTATAAAAAATATCCCATGGTAATACCTCCCCTCCTCCCCGCACTTTCCCCTTTGAAATTCCATTCTCCATCATATTACCTCCCCATCTCAATCATTGTACTTACATATATACAATACCAACCTATTAAGTACCCTCTTCCCTTCCTTTCTCTTCCTTTTATATCTTCTTTTTAACTTACTGGCCTCTGCTGCTAAGTATTTTCCTTCTCACGCAGAAGCCCAATCATCTGTAGCTAGGATCCACATATGAGGGAGAACGTGTGGCGCTTGGCTTTCTGGGCCTGGGTTACCTGACTTAGTATAATCCTTTCCAGATCCATCCATTTTTCTGCAAATTTCATAACTTCATTTTTCTTTACCGCTGAGTAGAACTCCATTGTATAAATGTACCACATCTTCATTATCCACTCATCAGTTGAAGGACATCTAGGCTGGTTCCATTTCCCAGCTATTATAAATTGAGCAGCAATAAACATGGTTGAGCATGTACTTCTAAGGAAATGAGATGAGTTCTTAGGATATATGCCTAGGAGTGTTATAGCTGGGTCATATGGTAGATCAATCTTTAGCTGTTTTAGGAACCTCCACACTGATTTCCACAATGGCTGGACCAGATTGCATTCCCACCAGCAGTGTAGAAGGGTTCCTCTTTTTCCACATCCCCGCCAGCATTTGTGATCATTTGTTTTCAAGATGGTAGCCAATCTGACAGGAGTGAGATCAAATTTTTATTAACAACTTCCATGATTATAAAAAATATCCCATGGTAATACCCTCCCTCCCCCCACTTTCCCCTTTGCAACTCCACTCTCCATCATATCCCCTCCCCCTCTCAATCAGTCTCTCTTTTATTTTGATGTCATGATCTTTTCTTATTATGATGGTCTTGTGTAGGTAGTGTCAGGCACTGTGAGGTCATGGATATCCAGGCCATTTTGTGTCTACAGGAGCATGTTGTAAGGAGTCCTACCCTTCCTTTGACTCTTACATTCTTTCCACTACCTCTTCCGCATTAGACCCTGAGCCTTGGAAGCTGTGATAGAGATATCGCAGTACTGAGCATACTTCTTTTCAGCACCATGATACCTTCTGAGTCGTTCCAAGGTCACTGCCCTCTGAAAAGAGAAGATTCTCTACCAAAAGTGAGAGTAGCATTAATATAAGTGTAAAAAAAATTATTTATTATTTATTTGAGAGAGAGACTGAGAGAGAGAGAGAGAGAGAGAGAGAGAGAGGAAGAGACAGAGAGAAAGGGCACGCCAGCCCTGACCTGCGGGGACTCTGATTTTTGACAGCATTGCGATGGTTCCAGTGAGTCTCCTCCAAAGTCCAAGTGCTGCCGATGGGATGGTGTGAAGAGCTGACACCACGTGGATGGTGCCCCTTTGCATAGGATGGCAGGCCCATTATAAGGGGTCTGATGGGAGGAACTGGCTTTCTGTTTGCTCTTCCCCATGCGAGGAGACAGCATGGGCTAACACCTTGATTTTGGATTTCTTAGCCTCTGGAACTGAAAGAAAGAAATGCCTCTTCTATAAATTCCCCAGTCTATGGCATAGTGTTATAGCAGCATAGATGAACAGAGAAAAAGGCTGATTTCCATGCAGCTTTAAGTCATTAATAAATACGCAATAAATACAGTCTTTGTTCCAGGTCCTATACCACAAAATTCCTAAGCCTTTGGGACTTTCTAAAAGGAGTAATTTTGGGTGTTGAGGTTGTTTGAGGCCATGTTTTGCTTGTAACAAGGTCTCACTTTGTAGCCCAGGGCAACAAAGAACTTATAACCATTCACCTGCCTCTGACTCCCAACTGCAATTACAGTTCAAATACGGGGCACTATATCTAGCTTGCACTGTTCTTATTTCAAAATATTTTTTATTTTTAATTTTTGTTTTTTGAGGTAGGGTCTTGCTTTAGCCCGGGCGGACCTGGAATTTAACTATGTAGTCGCAGGGAGGCTTTGAACTCACAAAGATCCTCCTATCTCTGCCTCCCGAGGGCTGGGATTGAAGGCATGTGCCACCACACTCGGCTATTTTTTAATTTTTATTTGAGAGAGAGAGAGAAAGAGAGAGAGAGAGAGAGAGAGAGAGGGAGGGAGGGAGAGAATGGGCACATTAGGGCCTTTAGGCACTGCTAATGAATTCCAGACACATGTGCCACCTTGCGCATCTGGCTGACTTGGGTCTTGGGAAATCAGAACCTGGGTCCTTAGGCTTTGCAGGCAAGTGCCTTAGCTGCTAAGCCGTCTCTCTAGCCCTGGACTGTTTCTTGAACTGCTTCTTGGTCTTGTGTCCAGGCATGCAAAGTTAACCAGTAAGTACTGTGTGCAGGACAAAGTTATCATTTATCGGACTTACTTCTGCTATTAGGCTTTAGTGTTTGAACATCTGAACAAGCACCTTTGCTATTGACCTCCAACCTCCTTTCTTTGGGAAGGACCTAGGTTCTGTGGGGTGGGGGCTACCTGCATCTCTGAAATTTCACAGCCACCCAGCCTGAAGGGAGGACATGGTCAGGACTTCCGAAGGGAGCTGTGGTGGTGGTGATGGTGGTGGGGAAGGGCTCAGTAAACCTCATGGTTTTACACATTTTACACATGAGGCAACTGGGGCCACGAGCCATTGGCCATTATGTCAAAGAGCAGAATTAAAGAATGGATTCAAAGTCCTCACCATGGCTTTTTTTTGTCAGGTACACATGTGGTTAAGAAAAGAACACAGGAGCTGGAGAGATGGCTTGGCGGTTAAGCGCTTGCCTGTGAAGCCTAAGGACCCCGGTTCGAGGCTTGGTTCCCCAGGTCCCACGTTAGCCAGATGCACAAGGGGGTGCACGCGTCTGGAGTTCGTTTGCAGAGGCTGGAAGCCCTGGGGCACCCATTCTCTCTCTCTCCCTCTATCTGTCTTTCTCTCTGTGTCTGTCGCTCTCAAATAAATAAATAAAAATTTTTTTAAAAAATCAATTAGTTATTTATTTATTAGAGAGAGAGTGAGAGAGGAGAGGCAGAGAATGGGCACCCCAGGGCCTCCAGCCACTGCAAACAAACTCCAGATGCCTGTGCCACCTTGCGTATCTGGTTTATGTAGGTTCTGGGGAATTGAACCTGGGTCCTTAGGCTTTTTAGACAAACATCCCTAACCACAAAGCCACCTCTCCAGCCCCAAGAAGGTTCATTCTGGCTTGGGAGTTTTTGTGTTACTTAACTGTGAATCTATAAAATAAATCCAGAAAGTCTACTTTAAGCAAGTTATTCAATGGCCCTGTGAACACTGTCATTTTATGAGTACTTTTGTACTTTTTCTCCCAGTCTAGAGATCAAAGTCTAAAAATAACAGCTCTAAATTTTAAACTGGGAAATATTAATTTAGCATTTTTTTTTCATTATCGTCATTGAAATGACAATTTCACGGTAGACTTGAGAAGAAACAGCTTCCCAAAGAGGTGCCAGGTGACCAAAGCCGGGGGAACCAGTTTAAAAAGAGAAAAGAGCCTCTCTGGGGAGGCAGGAGTCATGCCCCCCGGGGGAAGGTACCAGACCGTTGGGCTAGACCTCAGTTCTCACGATCTGTGGTGGCATTTTATCTGCTCGGGATCCAGGGCCAGAGCCATCCTCCAAGCTCCCAAGACACATGAAAGCACAAAGCTGGATCATCTGAGTTCCAGCCAGAAACCACCCTGGCAAGGTCTGGAATGTCACCCAGCCATGGTGACCTCCTCCCCGAGCTCCTCCCCTGGCCTCAGAGGAACACAGAAAAGACTGTAGTCACGTGTCTATTGGTGCAGCAGCCAGCACGTAACCTAGGCCAGGCCTGCCATGGGCTCTGAAGGCAGGAAGACCCAAGCCCGGACTCCTCTTCCTCCGAGGCCACCGCACACATCTCCTTCCTTTCAGCTGCCAGTGCCAACAAACCCATTGAGAGGAGTGTTGTAGTCACCTTAGCATTGCTGGCAGAAAACACCCGACCAAGAGCAGCTTGTGAAAGGAAAGGGTTTATTTTGGCTTGCAGACTCAAGGGGAAGCTCTGTGATGGCAGGGAAAAACGTGGCATGAGCAGAGGGTGGACATCACCTCCTGGCCAACGTCAGGTGGACAAGAGCAGCAGAAGTGTGCCAAACGCTGGCAAGGGGAAGCTGGCTTTAACACCCATAAGCCTGTCCTCAATAGTATATCACCTCCAGGAGGCTCCAATTCCCAAATTGCCACCAGGTGGGGATCTAGCATTCGGAACACCTAAGTTTATGGGGAACACCTAAATCAAACTACCCCAAGTTGTTTGTCCATTTTGTTTGTTTGGTTTGGTTTTTTTTCAAGATAGAGGCTTGCTTGCTTTAGCCCAGGCTGACCTGAAATTCATTCTGTCCTCAACTCATGGTGATCCTCCTACCTCTGCCTTCCAAGTGCTGGGATTAAAGGCGTGGGCCACCATACCCAGTATTGTCCTTTTTAAAAAAAAATTTTTTTTTGTTTATTTTTATTTATTTATTTGAGAGTGACAGACAGAGAGAGAAAGAATGAAGGAGAGAGAGAGAGAGAGAATGGGTGTGCCAGGGCCTCCAGCCACTGCAAACGAGCTACAGATGCGTGCGCCCTCTTGTGCATCTGGCTAACGTGGGTCCTGGGGAATCAAGCCTCGAACCGGGTTCCTTAGGCGTCACAGGCAAGCGCTTAACCGCTAAGCCATCTCTCCAGCCCTCTCATATACTTTTGTGTCAGTCATCTCCTAGGTTATGGTGATTGTCCTTGTCCCTGGGATTGGGACTCTTCGGTCCACTTTCCCCAGCATGTCTGTGGTGGTTTGATTCAGGTGTCCCCCACAAACTTGGGTGTTCTGAATGCTAGTCTCCCCAGCTGATGGCAATTGGAAATTGAAGCCCCCTGGAGGTGGTGTGTTGTTGGGGGCAGGCTTATGGGTGTTGTAACCACTTCCCCCATGCCAGTGGCACAGTCTCCTGTTGCTATGGTCCACCTGATGTTGGCCAGGGGTTGATGTCCACCCTCTGCTCATGCCAGCGTTTCCCCCCGACATTGTGGAGCTTCCCTTCAAGTCTGTAAACCAACATAAACTTTTTTTTTTTCCCCACAAGCTGCTCTTGGTTGGGTGATTTCTACCAACAATGTGAACCAGACTGCAACACTGTCCCATGGGCATTGTACATGCACCACTCCTGACAGAGAATAAAGAGCAGCAGCCCCTGCTGTGCCCACTCTGGTGCCCACCCCGCCATCTGCCCCGCATCCCAGCATAACCTGAGCACGTTCTGTAGTTCCATCTTCTTCTGTTCTGAAGGCTGGCATGTTAGTTTATTTCCCCTTAAAAAAAAAAAAAATGAGAAAGCAAGAAAGAGAGAGAATTGGCATACCAGGGCCTCAGTCACTGCAATTGAACTCAAGACGCTTGCACCTGGTGGACATGTGCGACCTTGTGCTTGCCTCACCTTTCTGTGTCTGGCTTACATGGGATCCAGAGAGTTGAACGTGGGTCCTTACCTGCTAAGCCATCTCTCCAGCCCTATTTTCCCTTCTTCTTCCTTTTTTTTTTTTTTTTTTTAGTGTGTGTCTGTATATGGTGTTCATGAGTGCAGGCATGTTCGAATCTTTGTGTGTGAGGGTGTGGATACATGTGTGGGTGTATAGATGGGGAGGTAGAGGTTGGCTTTAGGTGTCTTCCTGGATTGTTCTCCACCTTACTTATTGAGATGGAGTTTCTCACTTGATCCCAGAGCTTGTCAATTGGGCTAGTCAAGCTAGCTAACTCCAGTGATCTCCTGTCTCAGATGCCCAAGTGGTGGGATTAAAGGCCAGTGGACCACTGCCCGTACCCCATTTAAGTGGATGCCAGAGGTCTGAACTCAGGTTTGCCTGCTTGCACAGCAAGTGCTTTCACCAATGAAGCCAGCCCCGGCTTAGTGTTTCTTCATGTTAATTGTGCTGATCTCTCTCCCCTTCCTCCATCAGCTCTTTCACCTTGGTTTATTACTCAACCTTCCTAGTCCACGGTGATTGCCATATGACTTGTGTCCCTGCCTCTGCTCATAACGACCGTAAGCCTGGTTCCACACTGTGGCTATATAGGAATCTCTGCTTGATGAAAACACAATTATGATATCACCTTGTACAGGCTTCATGGTGCCAGTGAGATGGAACCCAGAATCTTGGCTGAGGCAGGCATGGCTCCCCTTGATCTGGATAGTATGTGACTCTCCATTTTTCTCTTATACTTTACTACACTAACCTCTCCGCACAAGACACGTTTGCGGGGTACCTCCTTTGTGCCAGGGGCCATGGTAGATGCTGGCGGTACAGTGGTGAACATAGCCATTATTTCCTCTACAGTAAATAAATAAATAAGTGATAGTAATAAGGGAGAGGCTTAATGGTACAAATGCTACGGGCAATAGTTTGGGGATACCTCAAGAACTAAAGAAGATTTGCTTCTAGATCTTCCCTGGCCAGCCTGCCTGCTTTTCTGAATACTACCTTTCCCATTTGCCCTCCCTGTCTCTTCTTTGGATTCCAACTGAAATTCTAAGCATGGTTGCCCGGTAGTCTGGGCTTTCTTACTATCTCTCAATAAATCTCCTCAGCTTTTGTTAAAAAAAAAAAAAAAGTATTTTTGGGTTGGAGAGATGGCTTAGCGGTTAAGCACTTGCCTGTGAAGCCTAAGGACCCAGATTCGAGGCTCGGTTCCCCAGGACCCACGTTAGCCAGATGCACAAGGGGGCGCACGCATCTGGAATTCGTCTGCAGTGGCTGGAAGCCCTAGCGCGCCCGTTCTCAACCTCTCTCTCTCTCTCTCTCTCTCTGTCTCCTTCTCTTTCTGTCACTCTCAAATAAATAAATAAATAATGAACAAGAAAATTTTTTTTTAAGTATTTTTTTTGTTTATTTATGTGTGAGAGAGGGAGAGGCTGAGAGAGCAAGAGCAATTAGGCATACCAGAGCCTCCAGTTGCTGCCAACAAACTCTAGATACATGCACCACCTTGTGCATCTGACTTATGTGGGTCCTGGGGAATTGAACCTAGGTCCTTATGCTTCACAGGAAAGTGCCTTCAATCCCGCCCTTCCTTGGCTTTTTTTTTTTTTTTTTTTTTTTGAGGCATTGTCTTGCTCTAGTGCTGACTTAAAACTTACTCTGTAGCTCAGGCTTTGGATTTATGGAATCCTCCTCCTTCAGCCTCCTAAGTGCTGAGACTAAAGGCATATGGCATCATACCTTCTCGGCTTTGCTGACAAAAAAGAAAGAAAGAAAGCTAAATGAGCTCCTACAGAACTTAGCAATTCCCATCCAATGAATTGACCCAAAGGGAAATGAAAACATATGTCCTCACAGAAACTTGTTGCCAAATATGCTCAGCAGGGTTATTCATCCTGGCTAGAGAGTAGGAACATGTGAAATGTCTACTGATGGTGGTAGTGTAGAAATTTTCTGGGAAGATCACTCCAACACCAGTGTGAGCGAAAGTGGAGAAGTTTATTTACCTGGGGGCCAAAGAGCTTGAGATAGCTCTCCAAAGAAGCTCTGACCCTGAGCTGAGATTTTATTTTTATTTTATAGTTTTGTTGTTGTTGTTGTTTTTCAAGGTAGGGTCTCACTCTAGCCCAGGCTGACATGGAATTCACTATGGAGTCTCAGGGTGGATTTGAACTCACGGAGATCCTCCTACCTCTGCCTCCTGAGTGCTGGGATTAAAGGTGTGCACCACCACACCCGGCTATTTTGTAGTTTTTGTAACCATGGGGGATTAGTGAGTAAATAAACAAGACATGGCAATTTACATATCAATCATTTTTTTTGTCAGGCCACCCTGACAATAAACTCCATTTTACTGTGTTTTAGCCTAAACTATCTTTCCTTCTAATCATCCCTCTGGGCCCCTTCTGTCAATTCCCTCTGGGATTTTTCCATCTACTGGCAAAATTAAGTTTAACTCCTCAACAATTACAGTAGTTCTTACAGTAGCTCAATAAATCAGTTCAACTTTTCTTTTCTACCACAGCAGAGCAAGACAAAGGAAGATTACTCAGACAGAAAAGAAAATGAAGTCCTGATACATGTTCCAACATGGACTAACTGCAAAAACATGTCAAGCGTGGGAAGCACGCCCCTCACGGGAACTATTGAGAACCGGGAAATCAATAGAGTCAGCAAATAAATTAGTGGTTAAAAAAGGCATGGAGGGCCGGGTGTGGTGGTATACACCTTTAATCCCAGCACTCAGGAGGCACAGGTTGGAGGATCACCATGAGTTCGAGGCCATCCTGAGACTCCATAGTGAATCCCAGGTCAGCCTGGGCTAGAGTGAGACCCTACCTCCAAAAAACAAAAAACAACAAACAACAACAACAACAAAAAAGAGAGGACTGGAGAGATAATTTAGCAGTTAAGGCGCTTGCCTGCAAAGCCAAAGGACCTTGGTTCAATTCCTCAGTACCCACGTAAGCCAGATGCAGAAGTTGGCACATGCATCTAGAGTTCATTTGCAATGGCTGGAAGCCATTCTCTCTCTCTCTCTCTTTCCCTTTCTAAAATACATAAAAATAAAATATTTTAAAAAAGAGAGAGAGATGGAGAGATAAAGGAAAGAGGGACTGGGGAATAATTTCTTATTGGGTAGGGCTATTTTTCTGAGATGAGAAAAAGATAAACATATATACATATATATGTATACATACATACATACATATATATACATATACATACATACATATACATGCATACATATATTTGGGGGGGGGTTGAGTTTTTAGAGGAAGGGGTCTCACTCTGGCCCAGGCTGCCCTGGAATTAACTACGTAGTCTCAGGGTGGCCTTGAGCTCACAGCGATCCTCCTACCTCTGCCTCCCAAGTGCTGGGATTAAAGGCGTGCGCCACCACGCCCGGCGAGAACAAGATATATTTTCAAACTATAGACAGGAGAGTATACAACTCCATGCCAATAAATTACACTTTCAAAAATGGTAACTTGTGGGCTGGAGAGATGGTGTAGTGGTTAAGCGCTTGCCTGTGAAGCCTAATGACCCCGGTTCGAGGCTTGAATCCCCAGGACCCACGTTAGCCAGATGCACAAGGGGGCACACGTGTCTGGAGTTCGTTTGCAGTGGCTGGAAGCCCTGGCGCGCCCATTCTCTCTCTGTCTCTCTCTCCTTCTGTCACTCTCAAATAAGTAAATAAAAATGAACAAAAAATATTTTAAAAAAATGGTAACTTGTATGTTGTGGTATGTTTCACATCAACTAAAAAGAAAGATAGTGGGAGATGAGACTTGAGGGAGATGCAGAAAACCCAAGTTTGGGGCTGGAGAGATGGCTTGGTGGTTAAGGCAGTTGCCTGTGAAGCCTAAGGACTCAGGTTCGATTCTCCAGGTCCCACGTAAGCCAGATGCACAATGGTGGCACATGCATCTGGAGTTCGTTTGCAATGGCTAGAGGCCCTAGCGTGCCCATTCTCTCTCTCCTTTGCTCTGTCTCTAATGCATAAATAAATGAAAATAAACTCTTACAAAACAAAAAAGCCCACGTTTTGTCTGTCACTTGCCTGGATTCCAGTAGCATTATAGTTCCCCAGTCGTATCAAAGTGACCACACACTGTGAAGCATCACTCATTTCCCTGCTCGTATCTAGACACATAGTGGACTACAGGCACTGAAGGCAGTATGTGCAGGAAACTCCCAGCTCCAGCTCCAGACAGTTCTAAGTGGAGTCGTGGGAGCCCCGCCCGCCAAGCGCTCTCTCCTTTCACTTCTGTACAATCGTTTCCAGCTTCTGCTTTATTTGTATCTTGATGAATCACCCATGTATTTCTCTTTCCCAGTAAAGAGGGCAGAGATGACGTGTTGGTCGCCACATAGGTAGGCGCAAGCCTTCATCAGCTCTGTTTCTTTGGGGGTAGAATCTGATCTGACCCAGGGAAGAGGCATGAGCCAGATACCCAGGGAATGGAAAAAAATGGTGGCCATGGGGAGCTGAATTCACCAATCCTTGAAAGAAGGAGGAACCATCACCAGGAGAGGTCAAAGAATTGCCTCCTTTTTTTTTTTTTTTTCTCAGTTCCCTTATTTTTGCATATGTTTCAGTGGATGTTTTGACATTGTGATGAGAGGCTGGGGAGATCTTTTCTTGGATAATGGGGATGTTTGAATTAGAAGGGAAGGAGACCTGGTAGGTGGTGACACATTTCTATAAGAAATACAAGAGCTCAGCATACCAGATCTTGCGGTGCAAATGGGCCAGGCCAAGGGCATTTGTGACCGTATGACTGTGGTCAGTACTTCAAAGATGATGCTGGGCCATCATCTAATTGGGTTTGAGAAAGACAGAGAGAGAGAGAGAGAGAGAGAGAGAGAGAGGGAGGGAGGGAGGGAGGGAGGGAGGGAGGGAGGGAGAGAGATTGAGAGCGAGCACTGAGCTCTTTGGTCCAGAAACATGCCTGGCTCCTTCCCCCATATGAGGACTCAGGGACAAGATACCAACCATTCTGTCTGTGAGCCAGGAAACAGGTCCTCACCAGATATGGGAGGTGCCAGTGCCTGGATCTTGAATTTCCAAGCCTCCCTAATTATGGGGAGTAAATTCTCTTGCTTATCGGCACCCCAATTTACAATATTTTGTTAGAAAAGCCTAAGCACTGTGTCTTTCTTTGTTCCACGATCCAGTCCAAGATATCACATTGATTTAGCTGTCATGTCTTCTTACTTTCTTCCAAAATTGGGAACTTCTTTCTTGCTTTGTTTCTCATGAATTTCAGTATTGGCTAGTGACTGTGTAAGCTGCTTCCAGCGTGACTGTCTGATATCTTCTCAAAACCATATTGAGGTTTTGTGTTTTCTGGAAAAACAACCCAGGACTGATATTGTACCCATCTCATTGCAGCATGTATTATGAAGCCTGTCAACAGACCTTATTACTGACACCCTTCGCCATGACTACTTGATTGAGGTGGTGCCTGCTATGAAGTTAAGATTTCACCCTATGTAATTCACAAATATCTTAGGGGAGATACTTGGAGATTATGCAAATATATCTTCTCCTCAAACATCTGCTTACTAATAGCCCCAGATAGATCTCCTGTAAAAGTTATTAATGTGGCATACACCATGTGTATGCTCATAAGTGCTCACTTGTGTGACATAATTAAATCCTTACATTGCTGCGGTAGGGTTTTCTATTAATTGAAACATCTTTGAGTTGCTTTATGAGTGGGTGTGGTACAGCAGTATTTTAATCCAATAAATGGTGTGATCAGATAAGCAAGATGTACATCCACTCATCCAAACAGCTGTGTATTAATCATCCTTTTTCCTCCTTCCCCTTCCTCTCTCCTTTTTTCTTCCCCTTTTCCTCCTCATTCTCTTCTTCCTTCTTCTATTCTTCCTCTTCCTCCTCCTTTCCCCTCTTCCTTTCCTACTTTATTTATTTATTTATTAGAGAAAGAGAGATAGAGAAAATGGGCGCTCCAGGGCCTCCAGCTATTGCAAACAAACTCCAGATGCGTGCATCCCCTATGCCTTTGGCTTATGTGGGCCCTGGGGAATCAAACCTGGATCCTTAGGCTTTGAAGGCAAGCACCTTAACTGCTAAGCCATCTCTTCAGCCCCCCTATTTTAAAATATTTATTTATTTATTTATTTTTAAATATTTTATTTTTATTTATTAGAGAGAGGGAAAGAGGCAGAGTGAGAGAGAGAGAGAGAGAGAGAGAGAGAGAGAGAGAGAGAGAGAGAGAGAGAGAGGGAGAGAGAGAATGGGAGTGCCAGGGCCTCCAGCCGCTGCAAACGAACTCTAGATGCATGCACCACCTTGTGCATCTGGCTTGTGTGGTTTCTGGGGAATCAAACCTGGGTCCTTTGGCTTTGCAGGCAAGCGCCTTAACTGTTATGGCATCTTGCTAGTCCTAATATTTATGTTTATTTATTTGAGAGAGAGAGGGAGAAAGAGAGAGAGAGGAAGAGGGGGGAGAGAAAGAGGGAGAGGAGAGAGAGAGAGAGAGAGAGAGAGAGGGAGAGAATGGGCACATCAAGGCTTCTAGCCACTGCAAACAAACTCCAGACACATGCACCACTTTGTGCATCTGGCTTATGTGGGTCCTGGGGAATCGAATCTGGGTCCTTTGGCTTCACAGGCAAGCACCTTAACTGCTAAGCCATCTCTCCAGCCCCTCTTTGCCTATTTTTGTCTTTCTCCTTTATCAGGTAAAATCCTTGAGGTGTCAATATTCACACTTCTCCCGGTCGTGCCCTGCTCACGTGCCCTGCTTCCGGCTGTTCGGATTGGCCTGTTACATAACTTGCTGTTGTGGCCAGATCAGCCAGCCAAGATGGAAACGTTAATTTCTTAGAGCAGATGGCTGTCAAAATTGATATGAAAAAAAAAAAGAGGTGCTAATGTTTTGCTGGAATATGCCATCACAGGAAAATGACCGTCAAGGACATCTGTTATACTTGCCAGCTTGGCAGCCATGGCTCCCTTCTTGAGGTCATCACACCTGAATTTCATTTGCAGAATCTCAGCAACCGTGTTCTCAGACCATGCAACTCAGCTAAGATCAGCCCACCTGACTGTAGCAGAGGAGGGCCCATGCCCTAGGCCAGGACCCAAGTACCCATGCCCTGCATCACAGCAGTTTGTTACAAGGTTGGCAGCATTTGGCTCTTTGTGCTCAGTCGGCATCTCCCCAAGACTCTTGCTGGAACCAACAAGTGGGAAACTCACTCTTTCCACTCAGATAGCTCAGAGTCTGCCCTAAGCCTGTAACTTCCACTGTATAGTTGGCTCCCACGTGGGGAAAGATCACCCAAAAGTGCCTCCTCCGACACGGACAAGGGAGAGAGCTGCAGGCACGAGAGGGAGCTATGCCTCACAGCGTCAACTGAGCGTGTCTTCGGAAGCTGGATCCACCCCAGCCTGAAGCTGGTCCATTGTCTTTCATTTTTTTTTAAGTATTTTATTTTATATTTATATTAATTATTTGAGAGACAAAGAGAGAGAGAGAATGGGCCCATCAGGGCCACAAACTGCTGGAAACAAACTATAGACACATGCACCACCTTGTGCAGCTGGTTTATGTGGGTCCTGGAGAATTGAACTTGGGTCCTTTGACTTTGCAGGCCAGTGCCTTTAACTGCTAAGCCATCTCTCCAGCCTGTCTTTCGATCTTAAAGCTCCTCGGATTTGCATTTCTGTCCCTTCCGGCCCAAAGTCCTGACAAATCCTGGTGCTGTATGAGCATGCGCTGAGGACTCTGTAGACACAGCCCCACCTTAGGAGCCCTTGTCAAGCCAAAGAGCACAGGATCAGTGTACATCTCCATACTTGTCTGCATCACCAGTCTGATCCTCACATGAAGGGCGAGGAGAGGTATAAACACCACCTGAGGACCTCGGGGGCACTGAAGAGGACAGGAACATTCTTCCCAGCAGAAGACATGGCCTGGACAAGCGTAAGGAAGGGATCAAAGTCAGCATGTGATTTGGAGTTCTGTGAGACATTCATGGTGAACGAGGGCAGCAATTTAGGTAGAAAGGGAAGAGTTGAGGGAGAAAACAACAGTAACAGAACCACCAGAGAAGAGATCTGTTTGGATGTATTGCAGGGGAGCTCTCACTGCTGGCCTCTATGACTTGTTTGGCAGCAGGATCAGGAGACCCATTTAGGAACCAGCCGGTCATCCAGTTGACCCATGGTGCAGGGTTGGGAAGGCCGAGATGGGAAGAGGCTGCTGGTGGTTGGGATCCAGTCATGGAGAACGTTCTGAAGAGAGGCTTTGGCCATATTTGCTCAAGATTCTTTGCCGTGGCCACATTCGAAAGCCATCCTTTTTATTTCATGCTAAACACTGTCAGAGGGAGCAGGTTCATCCTGGAACCTGAGCCAACCCGCCTGGCATGCATGCTTTTAATGGCATTCCAGAGCTCAGGCCTGGCAGGCACCCTCAGGTCTTTGCCCTGTGTTGGTTCCTGCCTTACCTGGAGTGAGAATGACAGGAAGGAACCAGTTGCCTTCTTACGTTCCCTGTACCAAGGGTCTGGGATGAGGCACTGACGATCACCCTCGCGAAAGAACTTGTCAGACTCGCATCCTTCTCACCACCCCTCAACTCCTCTCTCCCTAACTCTGTCATACCCAGTTCCTTTATTTATTTGGTTTTGCGAGGTAGGGTCTCACTCCAGCTCAGGCTGACCTGGAATTCACTCTGTAGTGTCAGGGTGGCCTCGAACTCACGGCGATCCTCCTACCTCTGCCTCCCGAGTGCTGGGATGAAAGGCGTGCGCCACCACGCCCGGCTCATACCCAGTTCTTGAGCAATCTCTATCAGCAGCATTGTCGCGAGGCCCGAGTCCCGGTCCTGCTCACCACTGGCATGGATTCTCTCCGTGACTTCCCAGCTGGCTTCCTGGCACCCGCTTTTGTCACCTCTACAGCTGGATCAGCTACTTTACTCATTGCTATGACCAAATACCCGACAAAGAGCAGCTGAGGGAAGGAAAGGGTTGATTTTGGCTTGAGGTTCCAGGAGATACATTTCACCGTGGCAGGAAAGGCATGATGACCAAATTAGGAGGCTGCTGGCTGGTCACAGGAGTAGGAAGCAGGGCTGGGCTAGAAGGCTTTAAGGCCCACCTCCAGTGACGCATTTCCTCCAGCAAGGCTTCACCAAGGGTTCACACACACGATGAGCTTATGAGGAGACGTTCTAATCACAATAGTCTAGCCTCACCAAGTCAGTTGCAACAATCCTTTAGAAACATACTGGAATCCTGTCGCCTTTTTTTTTTTTAATGTTTTATTTATTTATTTGTTTAAGAGAGAGAGAGAGGAAGAGGCAGAGAGAGAGAATGGGCATGCCATGGCCTCCAGCCACTGCAAATGAACTCCAGATGCATGAACCCCCTTATACATCTGGCTTATGTGGGTCCTGGGGAATTGAACCAGGGTCCTTAGGCTTCACAGGTAAATGCCTTAACCACTAAGCCATTTCCTCAGCCGTGTCGCCCTCTTCTTAAAGCCACCTTATGTTGCCCTGTCTGAGACTGAGAATCATATCCTAAATCCTCCTGGTAGTTCAGAGGGTTCTATGGCATTGGAGCCTTGGTTAACTGCTCAACTTTAATTCTCTCTTCTAGAAAATATTTTATTTATTTATTTGAGAGAGAGAAAGAGGGAGAGAGAATGAGAGAGAATGGGGACACCAGGGCCTCTAGCCACTATAACTGAACTCCAGATGCATGCACCACTTTGTGTATCTGGCTTATGTCGGTACTGGGAAATGAACCTAGGTTCTTAGGCTTCACAGGCATGCGCCTTAACACTAAGCCATCTCTCCAGCCCGAGCTCTAATTCTTATTAAAAAAGTATTTTTTCTTTAATATTTCATTCATTTATTTATTTTTTTATTGACTTTCTTTCTTTTTCTTTTCTTTTTTCTTTCTATTTTTTTTTTTTTTTTTGAGGTAGGGTCTCACTCTAGCCCAGGCTGACCTGGAATTCACTTGGTAGTCTCAGGGTGGCCTTGAACCCACAGCGATCCTCCTACCTCTGCCTCCCAAGTGCTGGGATTAAGGGTGTGCATCACCATGCTCAGCAATATTTTATTTGCAAGGAGAGAGACTGAATGAGTGAGTGAGAGAAAGAGAGAGAGAATGAATATGAATGGGCATGCCAGAGTCTCTAGCCACTACAAGTGAACTCCAGATGCATGCACCACTCTGTGCATCTTGATTTAGATAGGTACTGGGGAACTGAACTCTGGTCATTAGCCATTGCAGGCAGGTGCCTTAACTGCTGAGCTATCTCTCCAGTTCTCAACTTTAATTCTTTCCTCCCACTTCTCTATCCCACTGAGCTCTTGTACTTACTATTCTCCTCAGAGCTTTGGTCAATATTCTAATGGAGTGAGTGGTTTCTTCTTGAGATGGGACCGATTAATGCATTTCCCTGCCTTCTAGAATCAAAGAAATCCCACCTCTGTGGAGGCCTCATGCCTCTGTGGATGTTCCCTTCTAGGATTTTCATGTCATTTCTAGATTCATGATCATGTGTGTTTATTATTATGATTCGCCTTCTGTTGCAGTCAGGTTTGCATTGCTGGCAGAAAACACCCCACCAAGAGCAGCTTGCAGGAAAAAAGAGTTTAGTTTGGCTTATAGACTCAAGGGGAAAATGATCACATGAGCAGAGGGTGGACATCACCTCTTGGCCAACATCAGACGGACAACAGGAACAGGCGAGTGTGCCAAACACTGGCAAGGGGAAGCTGGCTATAACACCTGTAAGCCCGCCCCCAATAATACACTGCCTCCAGGAGGCTTCAATTGTCAGATTACCATCAGCTGGGGAGCTAAGCATCCAGACACATGAGTTAATGAGGGTCACCTGAATCAAACTACCACCTCTTTTGGTCTCAACAACATTAAGTGGGTAAAGTTAAATGGTAACTTAAAAACAAGTATTAACTGGTAAAGTTGAATAAGGAGTTCTACTGGGCAATGCTGACCTGGAAGCCCTTTCAGTCCCACTGAGAGGATCATGGGGGACAAGCGAAAATCACACAAACAAGGCCTTCAGGAGGCTGGTTGTGAAGGGGTGGGGGAGCACAGCACCGGCTCTGAAAGGACAGGCAGGTGAGAAGATTGAAAGTGCTCTTCTCCTGGGCCAGAGAGCTGGCTTAGCCATTAAGGCACTTGCCTGCGAAGCCTAAGGACCCATGTTTGACTCTCCAAATCCCACAGAAGCCAGACACACAAAGGTGAGGCAAAGGCAAGCACAAGGTTGCACATGACCACTACGTGGCGCAAGCATCACATGTTCGATTACAATAGCTGAGGCCCTGACAAGCCAATTCTCTCTCTCTCTGCCTCTTAAAAAAAAAAAAAAACCCAAAAAACTGGCCCTATTCCAAGGATGGCCACTGCTCTGGAGCCTGGCAGACTGAGCTCTGTGCCCTACTGTGCCTCCCTGTCTTTCTGCTTCTTTCACCTCTCCTGCGCCCCCCCCCCCCCCCGGGAGGCACAGCTGGATGCCATTCCCATGCCCAGAAAACACCATCCAGGTGTTTCTAGAATCCACAGCTGGGATCTACAGTCTCTTTGGCCTGGAATGACCCCCTTTGTTCCAGCTTTCCTCCAGAACTTTCCTATGCATCCTTTAGCAGTCATCTAGGCAGTTTGCCTCTAGCAAGCTGGCTCTGATCACTTTCAACACTTTCCCTGACTCAGCTGGATGTGTCAGTCCTCCCCCATGCTCCGGTGACACACTGTGTGTCCCGGTCACTGCCCTCTCCTCCTTGGATTTTCATGTCATTTCTGGACTCGTGATCATGTATATTTATTATTATGGTTTTCCTTCTGATTTTAAAAACCCAGGTAAAGTTAAATGGCAATTTAAAAATAGGTATTATGAAGTGGTAAAGTTACATAAGGAATCCTACTGAATAGCAGGGAGACTACAGCCAACCACAATGCATTATGTGCCAGGTGTGGTGGCGCACACCTTTAATCCCAGCACTTGGGAGGCAGAGGTAGGAGGATCGCTGAGTATTTGAGGCCACCCTGAGACTCCATAGTGAATTCCAGGTCAGCCTGGGCTAGAGTGAGACCCTACTTTGCAAAACAAAGACAAAACCGCAACAAAAAACATTATACAAAAAGGAGAGGGTTTGAATGTTTAACCACACACAAAAAAGTTCGTGGTGATTTATATCTAATTATACTAATCATTATACAATGCATATGTGAACTGAAATATGACCTTGTAATTTAGAAACTGGTACGATTATTGTATGTCAACTAAAAGTAACTTGAAATTATATTTAACTCGAAACAGTTTTGGGGTCTCTGTAAGTCTTGACCCCTGGGCACTGCATTTGTTATACCTATGATCTGTTCTGAGCCTACCTTCCTGCCCAGTGCTCCTTGAATACCCAGTGCCCTCTGTCACCGTCGCCTCTGCCTGGAGTATCTGTTACCTGGTCCAGCCATGCCTCTATCCCACTTTTTTTTTCCCCTCTCCGCTTGACAGGTTCCTACCTGGAGTCTAGGTCCAGCCACACTATCATGTTTTCTTGCCAGATTCAGCAAATCAAACTACAGAACAACTGATTACATTTGAACTTCAGATAATTTACCAATGTTTTTGTGTGGTCGCGTCTCACCTAGCACACGTCCCAGATACCGTAGGAGACATGCTTGCTCTAAGATGTTAGGTGTGTCTATTTAGCAGACGTTCCGCGCTTTATGTGACAAGCCTACTCTTTGCTGCTTCCGACTCATTTGCCGCCTTCTTCCTACAGCAGCTCCTGCCAAGGCATTCTAGCACTTTCTACACACCTCTGCCACCCCTCACCTTATGCCAGGGAGGATTGCAGGCTCTCCTACTCCTTGCTGGCCTTCTCGTATCACTGGACTCACCTGTCTGCCATAGCCTGGGGCTGTGCCAAGTGGATGAGTTGGCATGTGTAGCTGAATGTGTGTTTTCCCTTATTTTCCCCTGGCTTTCTGTTTATTTTCAGGAATGACTTGGCAGCATTTGGTTGTAATTTCATTCTGGATGTCATGTGGCCGAGACTGAAGATGAGTTAACTCTTGCATGGGATTACAGTAACAATTCTACTAACAATGATGGAGCCCAACGAGATACTTTGGGCTTGGCAAGTCATTAGCAGATGGAAAAACCAAGAGGCTCTTAGCATCCCTCCTGGCCATGATACAAGTATGGACCACGTGGGTGGGCGGGGACCTTGGGCTCCTGCTTCCCCTTGATCCTGCTTCCAGATAGTGGCTTAGTTGAATCTCACGCATATATGGGAGAGCCTCTTTCTGGTTTGGGGACTCAAGTTCAGGAAATTCTGAATTTCCACTTCTATCTTGGAAGTATCTCTCTCTTTTTTTTTGTATGTGTATGTGCATGGTGTATGTACATGTAGGCATGTGTATTCACATGTGTATGAGCACATCCATGTGTGGGTGTAAGTTCGTTTGTGTGTGTGTGAATGCCAGCGATTGACATTGGATGTCTTTTTTTTTCTTTTTCTTCTTCTTCTTTTCTTCCTCCTCTTCTTCTTTTCTTCCTCCTCCTCCTCCTCCTCCTCCTCTTCTTCTTCTTCTTCTTGGTTTTTCAAGGTAGAGTCTCACTCTAACCCACGCTGACCTGGAATTCACTATGTAGTGTCAGGGTGGCCTCTCAGTGATCCTCCTATCTCTGCCTTCTGAGTACTGGGATTAAAGGTGTATGCTATCACACCTGGCTCTTTTCTTTCTTTTTAGAAAATATTTTATTTATTTATTTATTTTTATTTGAGAGAAAGAGAGAGAGGGAGGCAGAAAGGCAGATAGAAAGAGAGATGAGTTTAAAATGGCTAGAAGCCCTGTAAATTCCAGATGCCCGTGCCACCTTATGCATCTGGTTTATGAAGGCACTGGGGAATCAAACCTGGGTCCTTAGGCTTCACAGGCAAGCGCCTTGACAGCTAAGCCATCTCTCCAGCCCCTGGATGTCTTTCTTGATTCATTTCCACTTTACTTACTCAGACAGGGTCTCTCACTTGAACCCAGACTTTGTCTGCTGAGTGATGGGATTACAGATAGCCACCATGCCCACCTGGCATTTACATGGATGTTGGAGGCTCAAATTCAGGTCCTTATGCTTGCATAGTAAGTACTTTACCAACTGAGTCATCACCCCATTCCTATCCCTGATCCTTTTAAAAGTGCTTTTAAACCCACTTTACTTAGCACCCCCTCCCTCATCCCCAGATGTCCTCTTTAACACATGAGGAAAACAGCTCATGATAATGCCACGGGCACAAGCCACATGGGCTCACAGAGCCTTGCTGTCAGCAAATGCAGCCTCCATCGCCAGACAGCCACCGGGGAGGGAAAGCCAGCCCCTCAGGGCTGGGTTAATGATCTGAGACAGCTTGAGCCTGGAAGGATTTTGTGGGATATGGGGAAGGTTCTCATTTTTATTGGTAAGTATTTCCCAGCTTTCAACATATTCCCTTTTCTTGGTGGAATGAACTTTCCAAAATTGACCCCTGGCTGGTTGTTACTCATGGTGAGCCAAAACCACAGGATGTGTGTGTGTGTGTGTGTGTGTGTGTGTGTGTGTGCATGTGCATGCTTGTGCTGGTGAGTGTGTGAATGTAGAAAGTCTGTTCTCTCATGTCACTCTTTTGGTCACAGCAGAATCCACTAAGCTAAAGCCACTTACACAGCTCCAGGGGTCTTGCTACAATGCCACGTAGAATCAGCGCGAACAGGCTGGTGCCCAGTGCAGGCCCCGTCTGAGCTCCTGCCTGCCTGCGGGTTGTTCACAAGCCTTCCCCTGCCTGGGACGCTCCTCAAGTTCAGCCTCCATGTCAGCTCTAAAGCAGAACCTACTGCTTTTTTTTTTTTTTTTTTAATTTTATTTGTTTATTTGAGAGCGACAGACACAGAGAGAAAGACAGATAGAGGGAGAGAGAGAGAATGGGCGCGCCAGGGCTTCCAGCCTCTGCAAACGAACTCCAGACGCGTGCGCCCCCTTGTGCATCTGGCTAACGTGGGACCTGGGGAACCGAGCCTCGAACCGGGGTCCTTAGGCTTCACAGGCAAGCGCTTAACCGCTAAGCCATCTCTCCAGCCCCCTACTGCTTTTTTGATCACCCTCCATATCCTGTTTGCGCTCTTGGGTATGTGTGTGCGTGCACAGCATACATGCGCTGGCGGAGGCCAGAGAACAGCTGGGGTGTTGCTTCTCAGGTGCTGTCCCCCTTGTTTTTACCTCTCACTGGCCTAGAACTCACCAAGACTGGCTGGGCACTGAGTTCTGGGGCCTCAGAAAGCCTCCTGTTTCCACCTCCCCAGTACTGTTTATTTGCTTATTTACTTATTAGTTTTTAATAGAAGCTTTATTTATTTATGAGGCAGAGAGAGAGAGAAAGAGAAAGGAAAAGAGAAAGAGATAGAAAGAATGGGTGTGCCAGGGCTTCCAGCTACTGAAAATGAACTCCAGATGCATGTGCATCTGGCTTATGTGGGTTCTGGGAAATTGAACTTGGGGCCTTTGGCTTTGCAGGCAAGTGCCTTAACCGCTAAGCCATCCAGCCACCTCCTCCTCTCCCCCTTGCTGCCAACCTAGCACTAGTTTTAGAAATGTGCACCACCAAACCCAGTCTTTTTTTTTTTTTTCAAGGTAGGGTCTTGCTTTAGCCCAGGCTGACCTGGAGATCACTGTGTGATCTCAGGGTGGCCTCGAACTCATGGCAGTCCTCCTACCTCTGCCTCCTGAATGCTGGGATTGAAGGTATGCGCCACCTCACTTAGCTTTTTTCTTTCAATTTGGATTCTGAGGATGAAACTCAGGTCCTCATGCTGGTGAGACAAGCACTTTACTGCCTGAGCCATCTCCCCAGCCTATGTGGATTTAATTTAAAAAAATTTTTTTTGTTTATTTTTATTTATTTATTTGAAGAGCAACAGAGAGAGAAAGAGACAGAGACAGAGACAGAGAGAGAGAGAGAGAGAGAGAGATTGAGAGAATGGGCGCACCAGGGCCTCCAGCCACTGCAAACGAACTCCAGACGCGTGCACCTCCTTGTGCATCTGGCTAACGTGGGTCCTGGAAAATCGAGCCTTGAACCTGGGTCCTTAGGCTTCACAGGCAAGTACTTAACCACTAAGCCATCTCTCCAGCCCTAAAAAATTTTTAAAATTTATTTTTATTTGTGACAGAGAGAAAGAGAGAGAGAGAGAGAGAATGGGTGCGCTGGGGCCTCAAGCTACTGCAAATGGACTCCAGATACATGTGCCCCTGTGTGCATCTGGTTTACATGGGACCTGGAGAATTGAACCTGGGTTCTTAGGCTTCACAGGCAAGTGCCTTAACCATTCAGCCATCTCTCCAGCCCCCATGTGGATTTTTTAAATGGCACCTATAACTCAAATCACTACAATATTGAATATTATGTTTTCACAAATAAAATACCAAGTTCACCAAGGCAGAGTTTTTGCTTGGGCCATTTGTTGATGCCCAGTACCTTGAGCGATGACCAGTATAGTATAGTATAGTATAGTATAGTATAGTATAGTATAGTATAGTATAGGCATAATATCAATTTTTTTCTAATTTTTTGTTCATTTTTATTTATTTATTTGGGAGTGACAGGACAGAAAGAGGCAGAGAGAGAGAGAGAGAGAGAGAGAGAGAGAGAGAGAGAGAGAGAGGGAGGGAGGGAGGGAGAATGGGCACGCCAGGGCCTCTAGCTACTGCAAACGAACTCCAGATGCATGCGCCCCCCGTGTGCATCTGGCTAACGTGGGTCCTGGAGAATCGAGCCTCGAACCGGGGTCCTTAGGCTTCACGGGCAAGCGCTTAACCGCTAGGCCATCTCCCCAGACCAACATCAATGTTTCTGAATGAATCCATGAACAGCTTTGTGTGTGCTAATTGGCCACTGGGAGTTGATGGACATGTGCACTGGCCGGTGAAGGGCAGGCCTCCCAGGCAGTGCTGGCGGAGGGCTGTGGGGCCCAGCCACAGTTCACAGGCACTTGAGGAAATAGAGAAGTCCAGAGAACAATAGAAATGAGCTTTTATTCATAAAAAGTTACAAAATGATATTGTACAAAAATAAAGTCTGTAGAGAACTTTGGTTGTATAACACAAATGACTGAGACAGGTCAGAGAAGTCAGAACTTCCAAAGAAGTGCACTCCTTACTGTATCAGATGGTAATCACAACAAGAAAGAAAAAAAATCACAAACTTTACCCTTTTGTGGACTGGGCGGAGCAATTTGCTCCCATTGGAACCTGCTGACGGTGTGCAGATGATGCTGGGAACAAGTGGCCGATAGCCACGGAGCCCTATAGCCAGGTGGGGTTGGGGGGCTCCCCAGCAGGAGCACAGGGCTAGTGTTGGACCCCGGAACATCAGCTGCTATTCTCAGAATCTGACAGATGATCCTGGGCTCCACCTGAATTAGGCTGGACAGTTAGGGTTGTCACTGTTTTGAGCAGGAAGGGTAAAGAGGAGCAGCCTTTGTCCTCCACTGCCCAAGAGGAACTTGGGTCTTCAGGCCAGGAAAACAGATGTTTGGTAACTGCCGCCCTCTTAGTTACTTTGAGAAATTATCATGATTATTTGAGGGAGGCCAATTGGTCATTTAATTGCAAAATCTGTCCTACTTTTGTGGCTAGCAGCCAGAAAGGTAGCAATAGATTTTTAATTGCCTGCATAAAAGTCCCATTTAAGAATTATGCTCCTGTTTAGGAAACACACGCTAACATAAGCCCCAAGCTTGGGCCTATATGTCAGATGTCAATTACACCACAGAAGTATGTATGAGGTATAATTCCTGCCCACCAGAGTTCCTCCCCTGCGAATTCTGAGAGTGTGGCCCCGTGTGGGTACCCCATGGCTTGCCAGACACCTCTTCACACCCATCATGTACCTATTCCCCAGGAGCCATCAGGTGGGCAGGTATAGCAACAGTTGAGCCTCAGGTGACAGCCACAGGCCTTACAAGCGACAGGATGGACTGCATCTCTCTGTAAGGCTCTCGGGGTGTGCTTCCTGAGGTGGGCAAGGATGGAGCAAGAGGTGCCATGGAGCAGAGCCAAGCCTTGGCTACCTGGCAGAGTCTTTCACTCTGCTTTTCAGTGACATTAAATCCAAGACTCCCTACCAAAGGGAATTCAGCCTTCTGTTTATATCATTATGCATATCATACGTGTGGATCCTATGCATCTACAGCAGCAATGAGTCATACACCAGTGGTCTCTGCCGTGACACTCCCAGCAAGGGGGGATGCTAAGCCACTCCTTCTGCCATTATATTTTAACAAGGAAAAATAAGGGGAAATGCTGACATCTTGGGAAGCCAGTAAGGGACTTTTTTTTTTTTTTAAAAAAAAAAAAAGGTAAAGTAAGTGATTTTTGCCTAGCGAAAACCTTTTTAATACTTTGAAAAGCATGGACCCTTGTTCCCAATTAAAATTTCCTTTTGTCACTTTTCTTTGCATATTGCGAGCACAAATACTTTGGCACCTTTGAAAAGAAACTTTAATAAATAAGGGAGAAAAAGAGAAATTCATTAGTGAATGGCAATAAATAATAATAACTTAAATCTCAATAAATATCTTCTCTATATTTCTGTATCTGAAACAGATGCATTGCATCGAGTAGCTTCTCTGGTCACTGGTGACCACGCATACACGGATGGGTATGTAACAACCGTCTCTGTAAACCAACAGACCCGGCGGGTCTCCCTGGCCGGGGCAGCTGGGGGCCTTCCCCACTCACTCTGCGAAAACCACAATTCGCTTCCTGTTTCCGAGGACAAAAAAGGAAATTGTTTTAAATCATTAGGACAGCCTTTTGGGTTCCTAGCCAACTTCTTCCTATCCCACACCCCATGTCCAAAATCAGTCACCAACTGTTCCCCAAAATGCTGGTTGTGTAAACCTCGGGCCTCAGCTTTCAAATTCAAAGGTTATTATCTTTGTGTGTGTGTGTGTGTGTGTGTGTGTGTGTGTGTGTGTGTGTGTCTGCTTTCCCACCCCTCTCCTTTCCAGGATATGACTCTTTTGAGTGACAGAAAAATAAACCTTTCTTACTTTCAGCAGTAACACGTAGTGACAAGGAGTGTGACACCGGGCTCATCACATTTCCCTGGTGTCTTCAGACGCATGAAAACGAACCACAGGAGACATACTGGTTTGGTGTTGTGTGCATCCGCGACTGTGACCGTGGACTGTGTCAAGGGCCAAGCTCGGTCACTAGCCCTAAGCTTTTCTGATGACGTCGGCTCTGTCCTGGAGCCCCTGGATGGCCGTTCTCACTCCTATCCAGTGTTCTGTCGCTGGACCTCCCTCTACCAGGCTCCCGCAATGGCTGCCTTCCTCCTCCTCTTCCTCCTCTTCCTCTTCCTCCTCCTCCTCCTTGGTCCTCATCTTCCATTCTGGGCAAACATTTCCAGGGAACCTTGGTCCCATTCTTTGCACTGTAGCAGGAATGCAATACAAAGCGGTCTTTGGAGCCGGAGTCAGACACATCCACACCGTTTAGCGGAATGCTTCCTTAGAATATGGTAAACCAGGCTATCATCTAAGAATGACAGGTCGTCATCGAAGGCGATGGGTCTGCAGCATGCCTGCCCTACTCTGTCACTCACTAGCCTTCTATTTCTGGATAGGTTTTTTAGTATTTTGTCATACATTGTCTCAGCCGCGTCACAAGAGCCACTGCAGTACCGAAAGATCAGTTCTTCCTTGGTTTCGTAGCCCAAACCCAAGTCAGTGACATTTAAATGTATCGCAGTTAAGACACAACCCCGGTTTTTGCCCCTCTGGCCTCTTCGACCTTTTCCCCTGGAATTCTCCGCGTTGGCAGCTGCGGCCTGTCGATTCCGCTCTCTGCGAGGGAGCACCGCCACTTGTTTATCTGGTGACCTTTTCAGTCTCTTAATGGTGGCTTGGATAAAATCCATGACATCATCAAACTGGTCAGGATAATCCTCGGGCATATTTGCTGTGCGAGAAGAAAACAGAAAATGTCACATGAGACATCAATGACCATTTCACGCAGTCTGGGAGATCAAAGTGCAAGCGTTCAGCTGGTTAAGCTGCGTCCCCCTGCAGACAAGGCACCCTCCGTCACTCCACTGTAAGTGGCACAGGAGACTCACATGCCGATGACACAAGTCCTGCTATTGTTCATTTGAATGACATCTGCCAGTTTTAGCAGGTTCACACAGGGGTGGCTGTGAGCAGACTGACTGGAAGGCCCCATTGCTTGCCTCGTTACATAATCTTGAGTGAGAGTCTCAAATGTTGTGAGTGTGCAGGGAAACACCCCAGGGGCTCACAAGTGCCTGCCTCCCCCAGAGACTTTGTGCCCTTGCATGCATTTTTTTAAAAAAAAAAAATTTTGTTTATTTATTTGAGAGTGACAGAGAGGAGGAGAGAGAGACTGAGAGAGAGAGAAAGAATGGGTGCACCAGGGCTTCCAGCCACTGCAAAGGAACTCCAGACGCGTGTGCCCCCTTGTGCATCTGGCTAACGTGGGTCCTGGGGAATGGAGCCTCGAACCGGGGTCCTTAGGTTTCACAGGCAAGCGCTTAACCGCTAAGCCATCTCTCCAGCCCCCTTGCATGCATTTTTAACAAACTTCTGAGGATGCCTTTTTAACTTTTTTTTTCTGCGTGTGTGTGTTTGTGGTGTTCGTGTATAGGCAAATGTGCATGCGTGTGTGTGCATGTGTATGTGTGTGTGTGTGCATGCATGTACCTGAGGGATTCTCCTATTCTCACCACCCCAGCTCAGAGATTGCAGGCATGTATGGCCATACTCAGCTAAGGTCCCCACGCTCACACAGCAAGCACTTGAACCACGAAGCCCTCTCCCCAGCCCCTCCTGAGGGAGTCTTGTGTACGTTTTGAGAGGTGGCATCTCAGAAACAGATGAAAGGTGAGTTCTTTCAGCTGTGTTTCTTTCACCTGCAATGCCCAGTGCTTGGCTCCAAAGTTTACAGTCTCTGCCTGGCTGAGTGAGACTAGAACCGTCCATTGGGACAGAACACACAAAAAGCTGCAGAACTGAACTCTATTTAAAAATTTTTATTTTTATTTATTTATTTGAGAGTGACAGACAGAGAGAGAAAGAGAGAGAGAGAGAGAAAAACAATGGGCATGCCAGGGCCTCCAGCCACTGCAAACGAACTCTAGATGTGTGCGTCCCCTTGTGCATCTGGCTAACGTGGGTTCTGGGGAATCGAGCCTCCAACCAGGGTCCTTAGGCTTCACAGGCAAGCACTTAACCACTAAGCCATCTCTCTAGCCCTGAACTCTTTCAAAACTGGCCTCAAAAAAACACTAAGAAGGGCTGGAGAGATGGCTCAGTGGTTTAAGGTGCTTGCCTGCCAAGCCTAATGACCCAGGTTCAATGCCCCCAGTACCCATGTAAAGCCAGATGCACAAAGTGGTGCATGTATCTGGAGTTGTTTACAGCAGCTGGAGGCCCTGGTGCACCCATTCTCTCTCCCTCTCTCTCTCTCTCTCTCTCTCTCTCTCTCTCTCTCTCCTCTTTCTGCTTGCAAATAAATAATAATGTTTTTGCTGGACGTGGTGGCACATGCCTTTAATCTCAGCACTCAGGAGGCAGAGGTAGGAGGATTGTCGTGAGTTCGAGGCCACCCTGAGACTGCATAGTGAATTCCAGGTCAGCCTCAGCTAGATTGAGACCCTACCTCAAAAAAACAAACCAAAAAGAAAATAATAATATTTTTAAAGAAACATCAAGGAATGAATAAATAGCCCATGTTTCACTAACAAAGGAACTGGTTTCCTTAGAATGGTGTGATTTTAGCAAAAAATGTAGAATGATTTAAGGGTGTCACAGGAATAAAAGAAAAGAGAGGTTAGGTGGGGATGGAGGCAGTCCCTGAGCCCAGGAGTGAGGCCAGTCTCTGCGGCAGAGTGCCACGTGGCTCCCACCCTGGGAGATTCCATAGAGAAAAGATGAAAAAAGACTATGATGCCTGAGAACTGCTGGGGAAAACATGAACTTGCAATTTCCTAACATTCTCGGTGTGTTTCAGCTTTGCTTTGGCTGAGTAAAAGGAGAGTAACTACTGGAACATTTTCAACCTTTCTAAGAGGAGAGCAAACCCAGCCCTTATTATTAGTAGTAGGTACCAGGCCTTTTTATACTTCCCTCATCCCATTTTTCAGGCAGTTTAGTAAGTTTAAGGTAATACGTGGCTTAGAATAATATACTTCAAGGGAGTTGTTTGCAAGAGTGATTTTTAAAAATATTTTATTCTTATTTATTTATTTGAGAGAGTGAAAGAGGCAGAGTGAGGGAGAGAAAGAGGGGGCGGGGAGAGAATGGGCACACCAGGGCTTCCAGTTATTGCAAACGAACACCAGATGCGTGTGTCACTTTGTGCATCTGGCTTACGTGGGTCCTGGGGAATCGAACTGAGGTCCTTTGGCTTTGCAGCAAAAGCGCCTTAACCACTAAGCCATCTCTCCAGCCCTGCCAGAGCGATTTTGACAAGACTGTCTTCAAAGCACAGGAAGAATACATTGTGTTTCTTCTACCTTGAATTATTTTATCGTAAGCCTAACCAGTTGAACTGTTAAAACATAGCCAGTATATCCCAGTGTGTGAAATGAAATATAGCGAAGGTGACGTGACCATATGTATGTTTATATGTGATGCAGTTGCTAGCTAAGTCCTTTAGCTAGATTACACACACACACACACACACACACACACACACGCACACAAATATACATAGGTGTATATCTATACAAGGATACAATGAAAAGACTGGGGATTGCAATCTAAAGTACATGTATATAGGCATATACACAACAGAGCCCTTGGTAGTGAAAATGAAAGGACTGGAGAATGGAATCCAAGAGTCTGTTGCTGCTTGTAACCTGGAATCCAGCAGGAAGTAACAGCACTGCTCCTGGCCTGGCTAAAGGCCCGTCATCACTTGCCTAACACCAACAGCTGTCCCTGAACTGTCTCCACGACACATCCTTAGGCCACTTCCATCTATTTTCCCCCCAGAGGGATACACTTAAAATGTTAGATTAGATCAGCACTCATCTACACACACGTTGTTCAGAGACTTGCAAAGTGTGCCCATTCCCCCGGAGTCGGAGTTGAAGCTCTCTGCAGACTGGCTGAGAAGTCTACCTGGCCTGGTTTCTCCTTCGTCTCAGCCTTTGTTGTCTCTGATCTCATCTCCTTCTCTCCAGCACTGGTGGTCAACCGCTGAACTACTGACATTTTGTCCTGTTGCAAAGTAGGGTGCCAAGTTGAGTCCCTGGCCTCTACCCTGGTGATGCAGTTGTACCCTCTCCACCAGCCTAGGCATTACAAATAAAAGTGTCTCTGGATTGGCTGAATGACCCCAGAAGCTAGATGAGGTCAATAAGAAGCACAGCTCAAACACGGGCATTTGTACCGCTGTCTTCTCTGTTCCAAGCTGCACTTGAATATCATGGTCACCAGGGCCTCCAGCCACTGCAAATGAACTCTAGATTCATGAACCGTTTTGCGCATTTGGCTTTACATGGGTACTGGGTATTTGAATCCAGGCCATCAGGCTTAGCAAGCAAGCACCTGTGACTTATGAGCCACCTCTCCAGCCCTGCCATTGTTTGCACTGGGATAGGCTCTCACTATGCAGCCGAATACCCGCCACTTGTTCTGTAGCCCAGGCTGGCCTCAAACTCAAGATCCTCTGAGACAAAAACTTGTCTTATTCACTGATGAGTCCCAGACAAATGATTAGAATAAGATCTGGTCTCTCAAAGCCCCGATAACTATTTTTGAATGAATCAGGTCACGTTCAGAGGGGGCAAGAAAGAACTTTTCATTTTTCAAGGGGCTCTAGGACTTCTGCTGTGAACCGAATCTTTATGCTCAGGCCGGGCGTGGTGGCACACGCCTTTAATCCCAGCACTTGGAAGGCAGAGGTAGGAGGACTGTTGTGAGTTCAAGGCTACCCTGAGGCTACTTAGTGATTTCCAAGTCAGCCTGGACCACAGTGAGACACTACCTCGAAAAACAAAACAACAACAACAATAAACAAAGCTCAAACCACTCGGGGAAGCTGTGAGACCCTGAGCAATGAGTCACATTCATTTACTGGCTCAGGTGGTGAAGAGCTTTTGCCATCTTCTTCAGTACTCCATGCAGCTCACAGCGTATCCTAATGCCCACCACCCTGCAAGGACTTCCGGAAGGAACTTCCTTCACTGGATGGAGGAACACATGCCTGGTTCTCAGCTCCTCAGAACTACTTTAAAAAATTATTTATTTATTTGAGAGAGAAACAAAAAAAAAAAGGAGAGAGAGAGAGAGAGAGAGTGAGAGAGAATAGAAATGCCAGGGCCTCCAGCCACTGTGAACAAAACTCCAGATGCATGTGCCCCCTTGTGCGCCCAGCTTATGTGAGTCCTGGGGAATTGAACCTGGGTTCTTTGGCTTTGCAAGTAAATGCCTTAGCCACTAAGCCATCTCTCCAACTCAGAACTACTTTCTTACTGTACTTCCTTCAGAAAGTTTTCTCAAACAGCAACAAATCTTTAAATAACTCTGACTTTAATGAAATAGACTACTTATTTTCCTTAAGCCTTTTCTGATTTCTTCACTAAATAGCTATTAAGATGAAAATGCTGCTTGTATTTATTTGTAAAACTAATTTCTTCCTAAATTTGTAAGAACAATTGCTTGTACAGAAATCTAAACATCTAAAATGGATATATTTGAAGAGATTAAAAATACAAAGGAGTCTTTTAGGGTTTTTTAAACAAGACTGTATGACAGAGGGCTCACACTATGGGGCCCCTGCCTCTATTTAAAAATTCCTGAGTAGATGATTAATTTAAGGATCCAGGAAGATGGAAAGTTAAGATTGATTAACAATCAACTGAAGATTAATCAGCACTGAGGGTAAAAACACTGAAAGTTCAATTTAAGCTGTTAGCAAAATGTTCGAGTTACGAAAGTTCAAGTTCTCTGGACTTAGCAACTCATGATTTATATGTTACACAAGTTCATACTACTAAAGTCATAATAAGGATTTAAACCAACATTTCCAATGGTCTTACTTAGCTCCAGATACCTTCAGAGTTCTTGAAAATATTTGCCCCCTCCCCCCTTTTAAGACATTCCGGTTGCATGGCTTTGTTTGGCAAACAAACTATGAGGTCTTCACTTAGATTTGCATTGTAGATAAATATTGAATAAAAGTTAAATGCAAGTAGTCCCAAATATTGCATGTGATGAATATTGCAATGTTTGGGACATATTTACACTTCACTGTGAGGTAGCTTAGTCCCTTTTTTCTTACTTTACAATTCCACCCGGTCTTTCCATGGTTACCAGTGTAGAATGTGAATATACAAACCACACATGATTTTGGTTAAGATGCTTTCTGGTGTGCAGGCATATTGGGGGAGAGAGGGATGGAAGAATGTACAAGCTGCAGTATGGGGAAGAGTGCTGTGGTCATGTGTCTTCTGGACACAGTGTGCTTGTTACACTCATGACCTCACAGCAGCTGTGATTCCTGCTCAACAACCTGTCTGCAGTCCATCATGGGTGGGGGAGGGGCTCAGAGGCTCCATTCCTCCCAGAGGAGCTATATAGGCCATTATTGTTTGTTGGGAGACCACAAGTCATGTTTTCCAGTGGTGTGGCCACTGGTAAGTTATCCGTACATACTCCAGTAAATAACCCCACCCCATCTTAATTAAACTCAATGAGTCACATGCATGCAAAACAGACAGGAAAGTTGGAAGGGGGGGGATCAGTTGGTGAGATGGGGTAAGCAGGAGTGAGAGGGGGGATAAGAGAGGGTGAACACAGGGCTGGAGAGATGGCTTAGCGGTTAAGCGCTTGGCTGTGAAGCCTAAGGACCCCGGTTCGAGGCTCCATTCCTCAGGACCCACGTTAGCCAGATGCACAAGGGGGCGCACGTGTCTGGAGTTTGTTTGCAGTGGCTGGAGGCCCTGGCGCACCCATTCTGTCTCTCTCTCTCTCTGCCTTTCTCTCTCCGTCTGTCGCTCTCAAATAAATAAATAAAAAAATAAACAAAATTTTTAAAAAAGGATAGGGTGAACATAATAATCAAAATACGTTATACACATGCATAAAATTGTCAAAAATAAAATAAGACAAATGGAAAAGAGGCTTCCTGGTATCCATGAATATATACCATAATAAATGTGTCCAAAACCATGCCAGATCAACACCACCAAGAGTGAACCCCAAGGTAAGCTGTGGACTTAGTAGGCTGAGTGCAGCGAAATGTGCCATTTGGACTGCAGAGAACAATAACAGAAGGCAGTATGCATGTGCAGAGACAGAGGGCAGTGGGAATCTACCTTCCTCTCAATTCTGCTGGAAATTTATATGAATCTGTCTTAAAAATGGCTTCTCAGGCTGGAGAAATGGCTTAGCAGCTAAGGTGCTTGCTTGCTTGCAAAGCCTAAGGACCCAGGTTCGATTCCCCAGAACCCACACAAAGCAGATGCACATGGTGGCGCATGTGTCCGGAGTTTGTTTGCTGTGGCTGGAGGCCCTGATGCGCCCTTTCTCTCTCTACCTGTCTCTCACTTTATCTCAAATAAATAAATAAATATTTAAAAAATATTAAAAATGGCTTTTTAGTAGCTGGGCACACTGGATAGATGATCAATGTGTTGAACTGAAGAAACTTTTCTCTTTGATGGGAAAGCTTTCTCCTACCCTGTTGCTAAAGTAGAAATAGTATTTAAGCACCAAGTTCAAGTTTTATGTTCAGCACTTACTAAGTGAAGGGTTTTTTTTTTTAATTTTCTTTCACTTTCTTGAAAAATAGAACAAACAACAAATATTTGTATGGAAAACTTTATAGTGATGTGAATTCTGGGCATAAGCATTAAGCTGAAATGACTAGAGATCATTGCATTTTCTTTCAAACCACAAAGCAACTAAATTTCTAACTTCAAGCTTTTTGATGCCACCGAGTTTCATTTCAGACAGTCTCACTTATCAAAGCTAGGCATTTGAGGGCATTAGTAGACATAGGTCTCTACAGAGCGGCCCTGGGAAAATCTCATTGAGCCTATAACTCCCAATGATGAGCTCACAGTAGTTCCACAGTTGCCTCAGTTTTCCAGGACTTCAGTGAACTAACGGAATGTAAAGGGGCTTGAGTTTGGATTGGGTTACTCAATTACAACCTAATGACATTGTTCTCTTACCCTATGAAGGGCTTTCCAAATGTCAGAAACAGCCCTACTATTATTAACTTTACTAGCAAGATACTTGTAAAGGATGAAAGAACATTATTTTTTAAAGTAGGTAGGTCAAACACTCGATCATTTTCCAGATATACTTGGAAAAATACATCTAACTGAAAATGAATGTTTTTGGAAAAACTCAAAATTCTCAAATGCACTTAAGTCATCCTTCAGAGTGCAACCAAATATTTTGGCATTATTCTATTTAAAACATTTTAATTCTGATGTGTCCTTTGTATAAACAGTGTTATTTAAACAAATGAAAACCTTGCACTGGGGCATGGCTCTGAAGCAACTGTTCACTGAAAAGACTTTGTGTCTCTTAATTATGAAGAAAATATAGTCATGTTACCTGGGGAACTAATGGCTGGATAGTCACTGTTTTCTAAAACTAATTGAGTTTTATCAGAACAATGGCGAGGGTTCTGAGTATTTCTTGTTGAGGTAAAAATCACGTAGCTCTAAATGTTATCTCAGGTCTGGAGAGATACCTTAGTGGTTAAGGCTTTTGCTTGCAAAGCTAAAGGATCCTGGTTCGATTCTCCAGGACCCATGTAAGCCAGATGCACAAGGGGGGGCTTATGCATCTGGAGTTCGTTTTCAGTGGCTGGAGGCCCTTGTGTGCCCTCTCTCTCTCTCTCTCTCTCTCTCTCTCTCTCTCTCTCTCTCTCTCTCTCTCTGCCTCTTTTTCTCTCTCAAATAAATAAGTAAATAAAATATATATTTTAAAAATGTTATCTTGGTTAAGGTGCCTAAAATAATCAGATTTCTTCTAAAAAACAGTTCAAGTCAGGCTGGAGAGATGGCTTAGCAGTTAAGGCGCTTGCCTGAGAAGCCTAAGGACCCAGGTTCAGGTCCCCAGAACCCAGAGGAACATGGTGGCACATGCATCTGGAGGTCATTGGCAGTGGCTAGAGGCTCTGGCGTGCTCATTCTCTCTCTCTAACTAATAAATTAAACTATATATTTTATAAAATATATAAATATAAAATTAGATATAAAATTAATTATTATATAAATGTTTATATATACATAAATATAAAATATATAAACTATAAGATATTAAAAAAATTTAAAAAAAGTTCAAATCAGCTACAGGTTAATGAAAAGGTTACTTTTCTATTTGTCACCGTGTTTCTCCCCCAACTCATGCTGGATAGGATGGCATCTCAACATGCCTTTGGCCTGCTTCTCTGACGTTCAAGAGGGAAGCAGTACAAGACGTCCACAAAGTGTGAAGCCAGCTCCTTCCAATAGCATGAGTGGGCTCTGACGATGGAAGAGAGTCTTTGTGGCTCTGTGCATCCCAGGCGTGTGTGTGTGTGTGTGTGTGTGTGTGTGTGTGTGTGTGTGCATGTGTGTGCGCACGCGCGCGTGTGCTGGGTATGACTGGCTCTAACATCTCCATCTTGGAAAGGAGAGATCTGCTGAGCCCGTCTGGGTGAAGAGGGTGCAATGCTCAAGAGATCAACCTGCGCTTCCGGGAGAGAAGCCACGTCTCCACTGCACTGTAAACTTTGTGTTCTGGAAGGACAAGGGGTGCAGGGGTGGGAAATGTGTTGAGTCCCGGGGGGGGGGGGTGTGGAGGGGAGGAGCAGCTAGAACTAGTCATGGTCACACAGGTGAGCGTTAGGTCAGAAATCAGAGCCTGGATGCCCTCACCTGGGACAGTTCCCAGGTCTGGCTTGGGGCTAGACTTGGGAAAATAAGTCTCCAAAATGCTGTCCCTGGGGCTGCTGAGGGGCTAGGCAGTGGATTGGGACAAGCAGAGCTTCCTATGAGCGGCGTGGTGGCGCATGCCTTTAATCCCAGCGCTCGGGAGGCAGAGAGAGGTAGGAGGATCGCCATGAGTTCGAGGCCACCCTGAGACTATATAGTGAATTCCAGGTCAGCCTGAGCCAGAGTGAATCCCTATCTCAACACCCCCCTCAAAAAATAAAACCGTTTTATAGACAAGGGGACATAGAATCCTGGGAAAGGGAAGTGTGGAATCTGAAATTCTTTCCCCACTTTTACTACAGGCAAAGAACAAATTGTTATGTAAGCAAGAATCTGAAAAACGGAAATCCTTACCCCCCCATATATACATACACATATGCCTTTATGTGTGTCTGCACACAAACGCACACAGGCATGCCTCTTTACAAGAAAAATGTCAGTCTTGGATTGAGACCATGTCCCAAAAATGACTAATTTTGTCACTTTGTGGGGATAACTCATTTTTACCTTTCACGAAGATACGAGCACAGTTTTCCTTAACTAATTTTGAAGTACTGTTATAAGAATAACGTGACTTAGTATTCCGTTTAAAATTCCTCGCATTACCAACTCTCCTCAGCCTGCATCTTGAATAATAGCTTCCTTGAAGCGCTTGAAAAGATTGTCAACGTCAAGGTGAAGTAAGCGGCTGCTTTCCTCTCACTCAGAGCCGAGTTTAACCCTGACAGTGCTGCTGTCAGGCTCAAACCGGACTGAGGATTACCTTCTTACAGACTGGGGAGCTGAGTCATTGCTGAGGGTCACGTGGCCAGGAAGGGTGGACTTCACAGGCTTGGTTTCCACCCTCCACCTAGTTCTAGTCTTGCCTATTGCTGCCTCTTACAAAAAATATTTATTTATTTATTTATTTGACAGAGAAAGAGGGAGAGAGAGACACAGACAGAATGGGCGCGCCAGGGCCTCCAGCCACTGCAAAGGAACTCCAGACGCGTGCGCCCCCTTGTGCACCTGGCTAACGTGGGGCCTGGGTAATCAAGCCTCGAACCAGGGTCCTTAAGGCTTCACAGGCAAGTGCTTAACTGCTAAGCCATCTCTCCAGCCCAACTCCATCCTTATATTTATTTATTTATTTGAGAGCGACAGACACAGAGAGAAAGACAGATAGAGGGAGAGAGAGAGAATGGGCGCGCCAGGGCTTCCAGCCTCTGCAAACGAACTCCAGACGCGTGCGCCCCCTTGTGCATCTGGCTAACGTGGGACCTGGGGAACCGAGCCTCGAACCGGGGTCCTTAGGCTTCACAGGCAAGCGCTTAACCGCTAAGCCATCTCTCTAGCCCAACTCCATCCTTTTTGAAAACCTTGAAGACTCTTTTTCTATGCAAGTGGATAAATCTTTTTCTAGATTCAGAGAAACATTGAAATGGACTGATTTTTCCTTGAGTGTCTGGGGTTTTCTCTTCTAAATATTTTATTTTTACCTATTTATTTCAGGGAGAGAGAGATACAGAGATAGGCAGGTAGAAAAAGAGAGAGAATGACAGAGAGAGGTGCGCCAGGGCCTCCAGCCACTGCAAAGGAACTCCAGGCGCGTGCACTCCCTTATGCAACTGGCTAGCGTGGGTCCTGGGGAATCGTCCTTTGGCTTTGCAGGCAAACGCCTTAACCACTAAGCCATCCCTCCAGCCCTGTTGTTGCCTTTTTGCTATTAGGTAAAAAGTCTACCGCCTTGGAGCTGTTCAAGTCTTGAGGCAAAGGTAACGAGGGCGGGCTATGGTGGTTGTAGCTCATGTATTTATTTACTGAGCAAAAACAGAACAATCGGTTGGGAGTTCACTTTCTGGTGAAAGGGTCAGAGAGAACTTAGGGACATTAAGAAGATCCCAGGGAGGCGTGGTGGCACACACCTTTAATCCCAGCACTCGGGAGGCAGAGGTAGGAGGATCGCCATGAGTTCGAGGCCACCCTGAAACTCCATAGTGAATTCCAGGTCAGCCTGGGCTAGAGTGAAAACCCTACCTTGAAAGAAAAAAAAAAAAGAAGAAGAAGAAGAATATTCCAAAGCTAGACTGCCATGGGCCACAGGACAGAGTCTTGGAGAAGGGAAAAGCCAGACCTTTCAGAGGCATTCTCTCCTGTCTTGGTTCTTGCATATCACTCGGAGGCACATCTGCCAATTTCCCAGTCACAACCGGAACACCAGCAGCCAGCAGCGGTGGCTGATTGAGACAGAGAGGCCCCATGTCCGGAAGCTCCTCATGCTCAGCCTGGCACCAATGGCCAAGCTCTTGCTGCAGAGTTGGAGAGGACAGAGTCTGGGATTCCAGTCCAGGGTCAGTCCCTGACCAGCATGTAACCTTGGGCTACTTGCTTAACCCTTCTGAGGTCACCATGGTATCCTCTGGGACTCTTCCCCAGCTCTAAAGCCCTAAGATACGGACAGTCTAAGCTTTAGCTAGAAAATGCTGCCAGGCCCTGGCTTCCAGCCACCCCCAGGGTGTGGAGTGGGTACCCCCGTGAAGCCCTCTAGGAGGCATGCTGGGATCTAGCAGTCCTTTACCTGGTCTGTTTACTTTCTGGTTCAGCTCAACCTGTTTGCAGAAATCGAAATGATCATTACCAATGCTCCTTCAAACCAAGTCACTTCCTGCGCACCAAGACATGGTAGCAAAGGGCAGAGCATTTACAATTGTAAACACCCAGGTTCTGGGCACTGTCAAACCTCAGTGTCTGCCTGCAAAGGTGGAGCTGGACCCGTGGGGCCTCCCGGACAACAGACTACACCAGCCTCTCTAATCCAGCCGTCTCCATCAACCAAAGTCAGACACTAAACTTGCTTCTTTTTATAAAATCTCAACTGTATTCATTTTCAGTTTTTTTTTTTTTTTTTCTGTTTCAAATCTGTTCAGGGCATTCCTAGCTCATGGCTCTGAGGCTAGAATCTCTCATAGCAACTGCCACAAAATGGATGAGGAAAACCCCACAGCCTGTCCTAGAAGGTGATCTGCTCACAGTCTGTCTCCCCTCGCTCTTCCTTGACCTTCGCGGACCTCTGAAACAAGGTTGCAAGAGTCCATGAGGATGTTTCAATGCTCTGCAAAGTTCGGTAAAGTCTTGTCATCTGCTACTGTATCAAAGTTACAGTTTTATCACTTATTTGAACTAGTTTTTTTTTTTTTTTCCAAAGCCTAGAAATCACGAAGCCTGAATGCTGGTACCTATTTTCTTCTTCAAGGACCGTCCTTGTTTTCCTATTTTTTTTTTAAATTAGTTTTCTATTCTGCAAGTACAGGCAGTTTGGTACAATTATTAGGCTCATCCATGACCTACCCCCTCCTCATTGGCCCCCCCTTGTTGAGGTATATGGGTCGTGCATTGTGGCGTTAGCCCACAGTTATTGGTATGATAAATGTCTCTGTATATCATGACCCTGTTTTCCTATTTTTGACCTGGAATAGGCCGCCACTGTCAGGGGCTACTCCTGGGTTAAATGGAAGAGGGGAAGAGAGGTCCACAGTATTTATTTTCCTAAAGCAGTCGCCAGCTAAGGCAATTTACAAAGCCATTTTGACCCTTCTAGAGTGACTCAGGCACTCGCTCCTACAACCTCTGGTTTGGTGAAGGCATGACATTGGTTTATTTGGTAAGTCTCTGCACTGTAAAAATACCAGTGTTTTGTTGTTTTAAAAAAGCATTTCTGGATTCTCTCAAGGCAGAGAGAGAAAAAAAAAAAAAGACCAACCAAAATGCAAACCACTTTGAAATATAGAAAACAAGAAGCTTAGGATATATTTAAAAAGCCACTTTACCCACCAAAATGCCATTTTATTTACCAACTGCATCCACTTTGACCAGTGTGGCACACATTTACTAGTTACGCTATACTTTGAACTGTTAACTTATAAGTCAACTAAGAAAACTTAATAATAACTACTGCAAATTACTTCGTGAATACAAAAGAAAAAAAATAAAAACTCTCACTTAAGAAACACTATATTCATTTCATTATTCCTGTTCAATTGCACTGATTTCTGTGTATGTGGTTGGTCCACACTTTTATTATGGTTATGGTAATGGCTTTACGGCAATACAGCATGGCTCCCTGTGGGAGGAATGCCCATTCTCCTGCTTTTAAGTCAAGAAAATACTCAACAGGGTGTACATTTGTTAGCTAATCCATGAACACCTGGTGTGAGCTAAAAGCACTCCCTGGCCAGCAATAAACACCCCACACTAATGAGTGCACGCCATGAGCTTTGCTATAGTCCTTGTAAAAATAACAACAACAAAAAACCCCCACCTTAACAGGAAAAGGCGAGAAATTACCCAGTAAAAATTAAGTGCACAAAAAGCCACTAAGGAAAACAATGTCTGGAGGTGTTATCAGAGGCAAGTGGCATTGGGGACAGAGGGAGGGGCCCCAGAAGAACCTGGTGGGAAATCGGCATCTTCTCCTTCCTGCAAAGCATGGCCCCAATCTAGAGGGGTCCCAGGACCCCACTGGGTCTCCCATTGCTCACTTCCCTCCTCCCTTACTCATCTGTGAAAAGAGAATAAAATTAACACCAAGGGTTTTAGGAACTTGGATGAGAATAAGAACGGATTAAGAGGAGGTGACAAGAAAATTAAGAGGGTGGGGAAAAACCCCCCAAACATTTCTGACTATTTGAACTTGTTTGCTAGATTCCTGCAATCCGGCACAAGGAGACACTTTCTGCCCAGGTCTGTATTCGCAGGAATCTCAATGACCCACAAAGGCTGCAGAGGTTCAAACACAGGCATCATTCTGAAGCAATTGCATTTGTAAAACCTCCATGTTTGACTTTTCCCCTTCCTATTTCTTTTTTTTTAATGCCACCTGAAGAGTCACATGGGAGTGTCCTGGGCTGGTGTGGTGGCAATCATGAGTGCTGGGCTCAGGCTGCCCTGGCCCAGACCCCGGTTATGTAGTTTCCCCTCGAAGCTGTGCCAGGATCCTTTCCCTTCATGTCAAGATTAACACGAAGCAAGATGTAACTTGGTGCCTGGCCCCAAGCAAGCGTGGAAGGAACGCTGTCACCGAGCTAGCTCTGTGATCATTCAGCGGAGCTTCCTTCTGGGACAGTGATGTGCAGGCCAGCTCTGCATGTCTACACGGAGCAACGGGTATCACAACCCGGGTACCATATTCTACCCAGCGGCTACCTTTGCCCAGACCTCGAAGCCCCTGGCACTGTGGTCTGTGGGCAAAGGAACAGCCCAGCCTGGGGGAGGGGTGTGTCCGCCTCTTTCGTGTTCCTAGAAATATCTGCCAGTGGACCCTGGGGACAGCAAGAGGCTCCATAGCTCCCATAAATGAGGTTTCTTTGTTTCCATAAAGAGGTACGTGTCTGGCTTTCTGAGTAGCCAGTGGTTATCGTTAAGGGGACCTGTCCACTCCTTCAATTTCCACACGTGCTCTGTCCCGCAGCCAGGCCTACAAATGGCCCCTGCTGCTGGTCTCCTTCCCCGTGCTCCCTCTGCACCCCTCCTTGCTCCTGACCATGGAGGTATGCCCGTCACCCATGTCACTGGCTTCTCTGAGGGGCCCTGTCCCAAGGGCCAAACACATTCACACACAGGCTCCTTTGGGACTAGGTGATATTGTGATGGCGCAGCACGGTGAGCAGAATCTTCCAGGGGAATTTCCCTGAACCTAATTATGTAGAAATAATCAGGCAAACCGAAATTAAGAAGCAGTCAGGGGAAGATTAGGCAAGAGAGCTCAGGTCTTGAATAAAAAAAAACAAAAAACATGTCAATGTCATGGAGGAAAAATGTCCTGAGTGCTACTTTAGAGTAGGGAGAATAAAGAAACTAGACCGTCCGGGACAATCTGTGATTCTAGAGAGGACGTTGTCACCCTGATTTGGGAAATTTGAATACAAAACTATTTGTTGGGAAACAGTATTAGTATTAAATTTCCTGAGATTGATCACTGAATTGTGCTTTTGTAAAACACTGTCCTTCTTCGTTGAAGGCATATATATTTATGTATTCAGTGTTATGACATTTGCAATGAGATTGCTGGTGGGTCAGGAAAAATAATGAGGTAAACAGCTCACCTTCTTGTGAGGGATGTGCACATTATTTCGTTTATGAACACCTACTGAGGGACAGTTCTATGAACAGACTGAGAAATATCAAAATAGGTAGGTGGCTCTGTGATTCACCCTGGCCAGGCCCTCCGCAAAGCTCAGCTTTTATCTGCTTGCCTGCCCATCTACTCCTCTTATAATCAGATCCAGAAGTGAGACTGCTACCATGTAGGTGTATCCCATACATTTTTTTTTGTAAGTGAAGTCAGGGCTAGAGAGATGGCCTAGCAATTAAGGCACTTGCTTGCAAAGCCAAAGGACCCAGGTTCGATTCCCCAGGGCCCACAAAAGCCAGATGCACAAAGTGGCACGTGTCTGAAGTTCATTTGCAGTGGCTGGAGGCCCTGGCGAGCCCATTCTCTTCCTCTATGTTCCTCTCTCTCTCTCTCTTTCTCAAATAAATAGGCAAAAATCAGAAATATCAAAAAAAAAAAAAAAAAAAAGAAAATGTAGTCAAACCTTTTCTGAACAAAGAGCCAATTCATTTGGATTCATTAGTTTGACAGTTGGTTGTGAACTGAAGTGAAATTGGCAGGTCTAAGAATTTATATATGTATTCATACATATATATATACATATATATAGTATTTAAGAAAGGTTGTGTATTTATTTGAGAGCATCAGACCGAGAGAGAAACTGGAAGAGACAGATAGATAGAGAGAATGGGCACGCCAGGGCCTCCAGCCACTGCAAACAAACTCCAGATGCATGCGCCACCTTATGCATCTGGCTTACATGGGTCCTGGGGAATTGAACCTCCAACTGGAGTCTGTAGGCTTCACAGGCAAGCGCTTAACCACTAAGCCATCTTTCCAGCCTCTATATTTTAAATATATATATGTCCTAAATAGACTACAGGTGACATATATACAACTACTAAGGTTTATTATGAAAGAGTTCAAGCATCTATCTCAAGTGTGAAGTAGTTTTTTTTTTTTCTAATTTACTTATCATTTATTTATTAGAGACAGAGAGAAGGACAGAGAGAGAAAAAGAGAGTGAGAATGGGCATGCCAGGGCCTCCAGCCACGGCAAACAAACTCCAGATGCGTGTGCCATCATGTGCACCTAGTTTACATGGGGCATGGGGAATTGAAGCTGGGTCCTTAGGCTTTGCAGGCAAGTGCTTTAACTGCTAGGCTATCTCTCTAGCCCTGAAATAGTTTTAATATTTTTAGTGGCAGGTTTGTAGGCAAATTTTTGTGAAGACCACAGACCTTTTCCTTTTTATTGTTTTTTTCTTATTTTACCCCGTAGCACTGGGGACTAGACCCAGCTAGACCTTGTACTTGCTATATACAATCACTTTTCCACTGAGCTCTATCCTCGATGCCTCTTTGAAAGGCCTGCCAGCCACCCAAGAAGACTTATATCACGAACATTAAGGCACCTTCTATCATTATGAAGAATACCAGTTTACTGGGATTCTGGTAGAAATCCAGGTTTTGTCAAGGTATGGTGGCACACACCTTTAAGCTGGAAGCCGAGGTAGGAGGATTGCTACGAGTCTGAGGCCAACCTGGAGCCACGGAGTGAGTTCCAGGTCAGCCTGGGCTTGAGACCCTGCCTCAAAAAAGACCCAACACACACATACACACACACACACACACACACACACACACCCCTAGGTTTTTCTCTTTAGTGTGCCCTAGTGTGGCTTTTGAGGTAGTCATTAGTAATATTAGTAATTAATAATAGAAATCAGAAAAGGGACCAAAGCAGAGGCAATATGCTCTCTTCTTCCATTATCACAATCGTCTGGTTTTCCTGGGAATCTTGTAGACTTAGGACTAGATTTTTCAGACAAGTACTTATGTTTTCATATCTCCTCGTCCGGGGTCACACTCTTTGTTAAGCCAAAACACTGGCTTTGGGACTAGACACCTGCCTGAGGTTCTGCCTTTGCCACTTACTAGATTTGTGACCTGGGACAACATTGCAGATGTCATTTTCTTTACCTATAAAATGGAGATGACCTTGTGTGGTAGAGTGTAAACAGATATGATTTTAGGATGAAATATGAACTCAGTGCTCCAAGCTGGATTACCCTTGTAAAAAAGCATAGTCAAGACGTGTGGGGCCACAGACTGTAACGCTCACTTTGTACTTGCATATCCTTGAGGGCAAATAAATAGATCTGACGCTTTCATGCCTTGAAACTTTTTAAAAATAAGCATGCAAGCCCGGCGTGGTGACGTATGCCTTTAATCCCAGCACACGGGAGGCAGAGGTAAGAGGATTGCCATGAGTTCGAAGCCACCCTGAGACTATGTAGTGGCTTCCAGGTCAGCCTGGGCTAGAGTGAGACTCCGCTTCAAAACAACAACAACAACAACAAAGCACATAAAACAACAAATGAAAACTATGTCCAAGATGTAAGCCCCACTGAAAACTATGTCCAAGATGTAAGCCCCACTCATGAGTTGCCGGGTTCCTATTTGTAGAAAGACACTTGTCACCTGCTTGCTCCAGAGGTTTAACCACCACAGAAAGAGGGTGAACCTCCTCTTGGCTCTTCTAGGTTATATCTTACTGTATAACCACCTCACAATATACCTTAGACTCCTGCCATCTTCAGTGCTTTGTCTCAGAACTTATTCACTGGTTTGTCTCCTTTTATCTGCGGCCTACACCTTCCCCATAGCATAGCCACAGATTGTCCATACTTCTCCTAGTCCAAAAGGTCCCCCTTTTTCTTTCCCTTCCCAATACCCATTTTTTTCAAGCATCAACTAAAAATCCTCTTTCCCTGAGCACTTTCCGATGGTGAGCTTGAGACCCCAGCAAGTTCATTGCTAGAAGCTCTTGGAAGAGAAACTTCAGTCAGAGGAAACTCCTCAAGATGGACACACTTATCTGTCTCACAGACACACTGATCTCTCACCTGTCCACCCACCCATCTGCCTAACTATATATTAAAACGATTTTTTCAATTTTGCCCCTTTGGTGCAGCCAATACCTAGCACATGGAGGGTTCTTAGTAGACAATTGCTTCTGATTGAGAGCAAATGGTAGTTACAGAATAAATATTTCCATTAACTCAGGCCATAAGTGCTGAATAAAAACAGCTGAAAGTACATTAAAGCACATTTTTGTTGTTTTTTAAGAGTCTTGCTCTGGCCCAGGCTGATCTGGAATTCACTATGTAGTCTCAGGGTGGCCTCGAACTCACAGTGATCCTTCTACCTCTGCCTCCTGAGTGCTGGGATTAAAGGTATGCTCCAATATGCCTGATACACACACACACACACACACACACACACATATTTGGGTCAGCCAAAGCTAACCCTTTTGAGCCCATAGCTTAGGCAATGTCCTCACAGTGATCAACTCATAGTGAGCCTTAAATGTATTTTTCTGACCAGCAATCACTTAGAAACTGTGTTCAGAGGGAGAAGCACTGGTTTTAGATCTCAAGTGAGGGATTGGCATCCACTAAAAGAGCCTGGCACATAGTCTTCTAATACAAAGAGCCCCTGCCCAGGTGGCAGGGGCCACTTTCCAAATTACACAGTAAGTATTACAGGATCTGTTCCTCTATACAGTCTGAGGCAAGGGGAAGCAGTGGGTGGGGGGTGCTTGCCTAGATATATATACATTTAATTTTTTGTTTTATTTTTATTTATTTATTTGAGAGCAACAGACAGACAGAGGGAGACAGAGGCAGATGGAGAGAGAAAATGGGAGCGCCAGGGCCTCTAGCCACTGCAAACGAACTCCAGATGCATGTGCCAACTTGTGCATCTGGCTTACGTGGGTCCTGGTGAATGAAGCCTCGATTTGGGGTCCTCAGGCTTCAAAGGCAAGCGCTTAATTGCTAAGCCATCTCTCCAGCCCTGGATTTCTATATTTTATTACAGTAGATTTGAAATATTTACATAGCATGTGACGCTTCCTCTGCTGTATGGCAGTGAATTCAGCGTTTACTAAAGGTTAGTATTGGTTGGGTTTTATGAAACCTTTTTATTCATTTATTTATTTTGAGGGGGGGCACACAATAGGGACATCAGGGCTTCTAGCCACTGCAAACAAACTCCAGACACATGTGCCACTTTGTGCATCTGGCTTACGTGGGTCCTGGGGAATTGAACTTGGGTCCTTTGGCTTCTCAGACAAGCATCTTAACTGCTAAGCCATCTTTCCAGCCCATGAAACATTTTTACATTGAATGTTTAGCTGACATCAATAAAAACAAATGTTTTTCTTTTAGAGAAATGCAATAGTATTTTATTTATTATTCATTTATTTATTTATTTGATAGAGAAAGAGGAAGGGAGAGAGAGACAGAGAATGGGCACGTCAGGGCCTGCAGCCACTGCAAATGAACTCCAGATGCACACGCCCCCTTGTGCATCTGGTTAATGTGGGTCTTGGGGAATTGAACCAGGGTCCTTTGGCTTTGCAGGCAAATGCCTTAACTGCTAAGCCATCTCTCCAGTCCCAAATATTTTCTTTATATAAAGGTAACCCCTAATTCACAACCTCTTGAGGGTCTACCCCGTCTTCCCCTTCTTCCCACAGGGGAAGAAGGTCTCCCTTATGTGACCATGGGAATCTGGTGGGGGAAATGCCAGCAGCTGTGAAACCTGGGAAAGACCAGGGGCAGTTGACCCAGGGAAGAGCCTCAGGCCCAGCTAACCTGCCCACATGCTGCCCAACTCACTATGGGCCTCCAAGTACCCTCTCTTTAAGGCACTGTCTCTACTCAGTTGTGCTGCTTAGTAATCCATCATTTAGAGCAGTGACCAGGCAGAAGCTTAGGCATGGGGAGTTCACAGGGTGCCTGGGAAGGGACCACTGTAAGTAGGAGGCTGGCAAACGACAGTGACCTATTTAAGGACCACAGACATTCTGAAACAGTAGTGTCTTTAGTATCTCCTCACGTTAACATGGTCCCCATTTACAGATCAAGAGGAAGTTAAGGAAATGCTAAGTGAAACCCGGTTAAGGCAAGGTGGTGCATGCCTTTGAGCCCAGCACTCAGGGAGGCAGAGGTAGGAATCACTCACTGTGAGTTTGAGGTCAGTCTGGGACTACAGAGTGAGCTCCAGGTCAGCCTGGGCTAGCGTGAGACCCTACCTTGAAAAAACAAACAAACAAATAAAAAAAAACACCCTAGTTACATGGCAAGGCTGGGATATGAGCTGTCATATTATCTGAATGTATTAACTTCCGTTCCTCCTTTGAAACCCCTGGTTTCTTGCTCTCTGATCTCCTGTAGACTATGGGATGTGCCACCCAAGGCAGAGAGTCACACATGTTAGCCTTCTTCTATGTCACAGGCCACTTATGTCATGGTTTACATGGGGCTTCTCTGGGCTCGTACCTGAGATCTTGATAGTTTTGATAAAAAAAATTCCTTCTTTTTTTAAAAATTTTTTGGTGTTGTTATTTTTATTTATTTATTTGAGAGCAACAGACAAAGAGAGAGGCAGAGAGAGATAGATAGAGAGAGAGAGAGAGAGAGAGAATGGGCGTGCCAGGGCCTCCCGCCACTGCAAACGAACTCCAGAAGTGTGCACCCCCTTGTGCATCTGGCTAACGTGGGTCCTGGGGAATCGAGCCTCGAACCCGGGTCCTTAGGCTTCACAGGCAAGCGCTTAACCGCTAAGCCATCTCTACAGCCCAAATATTCTTTCTATAGAAAACTTCTTGATTTGCTGCCACACTGGTGGACTGTAGTAACATTGTATTACAGTCAATTTGGAATCACCTGTCATGACAACTTAATAACGTAATGCCCACTCCCTCTTCCAGCTGGCATCTCATGAGACAAAAGTTAAGCCCATGCTATCTGCACAAGGCTTCTTCATCCTTAATTATTCACGAATATCCCTCATGCACAGTCACGGAATATATATTCCATAAGGGCAGGGATATTTTTGTGGGAGGTGAGTACCCAAGTACTCCTAGCACCTAGGATAGTGCTTGGTATGAACAAGCATATGTTATTTGATGAATGAATAGATAACATTTAGATTGTCAAATTAAAAAAAAAAACCACATGTGCTGGGCATGGTGGCGTACGTTTTTAAGCCCAGCACTTGGGAGGCAGAGGTAGGAGGATCACCATGAGTCTGAGACTACACGATGAATTCCAGGTGAACCTGGGCTACAGCGAGACCCTACCTTGGAAAACCAAAATAAATACGTAAAATAAAAAAGAAAAAGGCACATGTACCTTGTGTTTCCAGTTGTAAAGTGGACTTATTGTGGGGTTGTTGACTAAGACTACAGTGAACCAACTTTCAATAACTTCAGGGAATTTTGTGGGATAGTTTCCAGTCATTAGTTGATAACTTTTCTTCCATACTGAAAACCCACAAAAAGCTTCTCTCTCTCCATACAGAGGATGTTTCCAGAGGGGCAGTGACACTGGCACCCGCTTCCGAAGACCAGCGTATGGCTCTGGCACTTTGGATAAGCTGCTGTACCTTTTTAGACCATAGAATTAGAAAGTTTTCCTTTTAGCTTTAAAATGTTGTGGCGCCTGTGAGTTTCACCTTATAGGTTCCTCACACTGGCTGGAATCCTTTTGGAGAAGATAGTGGCAAAAGGGAAAGTAAATAGGCCAAGGTGACTAAAGAGAAAATTCTTAGATGCCCCACAAGACACGATCATCAACCTTTGAGTATCGACAAGCTAGAGATGACCATGGCCCATTCACTTTACAGCCAACTTTTAGGCGAGCAGGTTAGCCAATTATGAATTTTATTTACTTAAGTCATGCTATGTAGGGGTAGAATTCCAGATATTTTGTTTTCCTTGGAACTAGCAATACAATCTCAAGGATGAAAGAGTGTGTAGAGTGCGTGCAGTCTGACCCCCCACCTTTGAAAAGTACAATGACTGTTAATATGACAAAAGCCATTTTGCCTAATCGCTAAGTCACATCCATCTGAAAGAAACTAGAGGGACCAAAATTTGTGGCAATTGCATAAATGAAATGCAGTCACTTAATGTTTTTCTCCATCAGCCTTAGCCAGTTGTGCCACGTACAGGCTAGGATATAAATGTCAGCGCTGTGACGGGGCATGTTGACATAGGTTCAACTTTTTTTTTTTTTTTTTTTTTTTGCTTTTTTGAGGTAGGGTCTCCCTCTGGTCCAGGCTGACCTGGAATTAACTCTGTAGTCTCAGGGTGGCCTTGAACTCATGGCGATCCTCCTACCTTTGCCTCCCAAGTGCTGGGATTAAAGGCGTGCGCCACCACGCCCGGCCCCAGGTTCAACATTTAAAGAGTCTGCACATTGTCATTATTTTGCCTTCTTTGCACTGACAGTTTGCTACCGAATTGAACATACCTGGAAAGGATTCAACTGGCTTAGGACGCAGCTCAGTGTCTTTGGGAAGTTTCCTTGTCAGTTTTCTTCTAGGCTCTACTGTTTTTTTCCCCCACAGATAAACTAGAACTGGGTTTGTTCTGCTGGCTTGAATGTAATCAGCAGTCAGAATTTTGTCTGCTGGCAAGATTAGCATCGGTTTGGAAAAGAGTAATCTTTCCCCCCATGTCACTCTAGCGCCCATTCAATCAGTGGACTAATGCTCTCTAGCGTGTTTGATGGTGGACTGTGCCATACAGAAGCCACAGATTTTTCTTAGGGTCTTGTCAAGCTATAGTGATTCTACTCTAAGTGTACATTCGATACAGGGAACATCTAAAAGTGAACCTGCCCAGGCTATACCCAAACCAATTAAATCTGAAACTCCTGGGGTGAGGTCCAGCATTTGTAGCTTTTAAGAGTTCCCCAAAGGTCCCCCGTCCTGTGATGGCTCTGTTCTCAAAGGGTTGGTCAGACAAGAACACAAGCGCAAAGAGCAAGCCTCATAGTCACTGGCATTTGGGCGTCCAAAGGTCTCCCTGGATTGTATAGATGCAAAATGTCTCATTCCATGCTAAAGTGAATAGTTTGGGGGATGGAGAGCTGGCTTAGCAGTTAAGGCGCATGCCTGCAAAACCTAAGGACCCAGGCTCGATTCTACAGGTCCCACTTAAGCCAGATGTACATGGTGGTGCATGTATCTGGAGTTCAGTTGCACTGGCTAGAGGCTCTGGCGCGCCCATTCTCTATCTCTCTTTCTCTAACAAATAAATAAATAAAAATAAATCTTAAAGTGAATAACCTGTAAAGAGTTCACTGATAACTCAGCCAGCAGCAGGAACCATTATTTAAGAAGCTCAGGGGGCTGGAGAGATGGCTTAGCGGTTAAGCGCTTGCCTGTGAAGCCTAAGGACCCCGGTTCAAGGCTTGGTTCCCCAGGTCCCACGTTAGCCAGATGCACAAGGGGGCGCACGTGTCTGGAGTTCGTTTGCAGAGGCTGGAAGCCCTGGCGCGCCTATTCTCTCTCTCTCCCTCTCTCTGTCTTTCTCTCTGTGTCTGTCACTCTCAAATAAATAAATAAAAATTTTGAAAAAAAAAAAAAAGAAGCTCAGGTAGACAGGGTACTAATATGGCCATTAAACTTCCATAAATGAATCAGCTTGTAATTAGGAATGGTCGTTTTTCTCTCTGCTGACATTTGAGTTAGGAAGCCATTATTTATCACTTGTGGGCTGGTCCCTCTGGACTGCTCTGCTGGAACGGATGAACAAAAACAATGGTAGGAAAGGAATTGCTAGTTTCATTTCTGCTGGAGTGACATCTATATACACTCAATTTGTGATCGAAATGATAGCCTTTGAAAGATAGTTTTATGCACTTAATTGGTAGAAAGTCTTGGAATACATAGTTGAACTTCAAGAGGTCCTTTGCTAAAAGGACCTCTCAAAATCCCTATTAAAAATGTACCATTAACCTGCCTCAGGACTCCTGCAAGAAGTATTTTTGTGGCTGCAGTTAGGCATAAAGCAGTCACATCACAGTTCATGAACTGTTTCCTAGCCCAAGGCAATAGAGCTTGGCGGATTCTTAGCACATGACTTCTGCTGGGTTCTCTCTACCACGGTCAAGCCCACAGCATATGTCCAGTGCAAAACATTAAGAGGGATCATTCCAATAGAGAAAAATGAACATTTGGGGTTCTGGCAACTTTTCCACTGCCACCTCTGTTACCTAGTTACCGCTACAATAGCATCTCTAACAAGTAATGTAGCATAACACGCAATGTGGCATGCCTCGCTTCATGTAACAGATAAACTTCTGAGGAGTAGAGGCCATGTCATAGCAAAACTTAAGTTGAGGGGCTGGAGAGATGACTTGGTGGTTAAGGTTGCTTGTCTGCAAAGCCAAGAGACCCAGGTTCGATTCCCCAGGACCCACGTAAGCCAGATGTACAAGGTGGCATGTGTGCCTGGAGTTCATTTGCAGTGACTGGATGCCCGGGTGTGTCCATTCTTTCTCTCTCCCCCCCCTGTTTCTTTTTCTTTCTTTCTCTCTCAAATAAATAAATAAAAATAAATATTAGAGAATAAACATCTTACAGAAACAAGTGGAGGAGCTACAGAAATGACTTAGCAGTTACTGCTCTTTCCTGCAAAGCCTAAGGACCCAGGTTCGATTCCCCAGTACTCAGGAAGCCAGATGTGCCACAAGGTGACACATTCACCTGGAGTTTGTTTGCAGTGGCTAGAGGCCCTGTCATACCCATTCTCTTTCTCTCTCTCTCAAATAAATAAAAAGAAAAAAGAAAACCTCAAGCTGAGGGCTGGAGAGATGGCTCAGTGGTTAAGGCACTTGCCTGCAATGCCTAAGGACCCAATACCTATATAAAGCCACATGCACAAAATGACAAAAGCTTCTGGAGTTGTGTGCAGCGGCTGGAGGCCCACGGCGTGGCCATTCTCTCTGCTTGCAAATAAATAAGTAAATAATATATATATTTAAAATGTTTAATGAAAACTCAAGCTGACATACTCTAGCTTGCTTCTTCTATAACATGTTAACTTTTTTTTTTAATTTTTTATTTATTTATTTGAGAGCGACAGACACAGAGAGAAAGACAGTAGAGGGAGAGAGAGAGAATGGGCGCGCCAGTGCTTCCAGCCTCTGCAAACGAACTCCAGACGCGTGCGCCCCCTTGTGCATCTGGCTAACGTGGGACCTGGGGAACCGAGCCTCGAGCCGGGGTCCTTAGGCTTCACAGGCAAGCGCTTAACCACTAAGCCATCTCTCCAGCCCCAACATGTTAACTTTTGAGCAGAAACCATGGGCTTGTTTACAAACTAAGAATGCCCTAGTTTTCTTTTTCTGAAGAGTCAGCAGGGCCACCTGTGTTTTGAACTACGTTTTCTTTCCACTCCACCCTGCACTATTTACCCTAAGGTCTTTCTAGAGCTGGAACTTTTCTGAAGGGATGTGACACTATGCAGATAAGTTCTGGAAACGCGAGGCCCTTCTGTTTTCTGTCTCTCTGGCTAGGTTTTGTGAAAACCTGGCCTGTGCCCTTGTTGACACACAGATTAGGGCGAAAGTGCGACCGTTTACAGAATCAAGCACATCCAGGCATAGCAAAACAGAGCTAAGGAAGAAAGAAAACATCGAAGGGTGTGCACCTAGCAGGGGGAGAGGAGAAAGGGAGCTGAATTTTTGCGCATCCCTGGGGTAGTGGTGAGCGAATAATTGTTCATCTGAATGATAAAGGGATTCCATCCCATATTCTCAGCGCTGGGCATAAATCACTGCGTACCACTTACGGGCAGGCAGCGGACCTCTAATGCAGCCCCAAGGGGGTTTTGGGCAGATCTGCCTTGCCCTTGCCCACGGTCGCCTGGCTAATAGCCCCGGGGGCTGACCCTGGGTGGCAGAGTGGGTGCGGCGGATGGGGGACGCCCGGGTACCCGCGGCGCCCCGGGGAGGGAACGGTTCTTACAGTCACTGGTCAGCGCGAAGGGCGCGCGGCGGCGGCGGCCGAGGGAGCGGTCTTCGGCGGGCGCCTCGGGAAGCCTCTTACCGGCGGGCAACGGGAAGGAGGACGCGGCGTGGAGCAGCAGCAGACAGACAGCCACGACATCCCATAACTTCATCTTAGAGTCCCGTCCGGCGGCGGCACCTGCGCGGGCGGCGGGGAGAGAAGCGCACAGGGCCGGTTAAGTGCGGGGGAGGTGGGGTGGGGGGATCCCCGACGCTGCCCGCGGAGCCGCCTCCTCGCGGGTCCCCCCACCCCCTCCAGCTCGGCGCCGAGCCCTCGCCGCTCCCCCTGCACTGCCGCGGTTTCCTCCAGCACCCCTAGTCGTCTTTCCAAGCACCCCGCTCATTTCTTTCTTCCCAGTGCACCCCAGGTCTCCACCACGCGCGACCTTCTCTCTCCTGCCCCCCCTTCCCCTGGCCCCGGTCCCAGCAATCAAATGTGGGAACTTCCTAATACAGCTCCCTCCAGGGAACTTCCTCACACAGCCACACTTCGATTCCCCGCCGGAACCCCTCTATCGGCGCGCGACACCCCATATTCCCTGGAACGCCCACCTGGTAGCCCTCGTCCAGCAGTCTCCAGCTAAGACCTTCCCTCCCCGCCTGGCAGCTCCCATCCATAAACCCTGGGAGCCAGCCCACCTGCGGGCAAGCAACAGGCCTTCCCCTTAGGATCTAAAATCAAGCTCTCCCCCAACCCCCCGCGCGCCCCTGCCCTGAGGTTGTGATGTGACCCTCCTACCCAGCTGGGTAAGGGCAGGCTCTGGGCCATAGAGCCCAGTTAATAAGGACTTGAAGGAATTGACTTGTGAGTTAACTTGCGAAGCATCGACTTTGCTCAAGATATCAGTCCCACCTCTTAGGGTTAGGAACAATCGTGAACTCACGAGGATGTCCAGCAGGGCACAAAGCAAGAGCTCAATAGATGTTCCACTGTAGCCCTTGATAACGGCCGGGATTGCGCTCAGCTTGAAAACCTCAAATCATTTGTGTATACCCGGAAAAACTGCTCTTCATCTGGTTTGGTTGTTGAAATTTTGCGAGATTCTGGCCCCACGACCCCTTCTCTTGCTAATGGAGCTGCCAGCTTTGTGCGTCCAGTCACCCCAGGATTACAGTGGCTCTGGGCACCGGAAGGCCTAGATTTGAGACCAAGAGAAGGCCTGGGGTGGGGCCAGCTCTTCTCAACGAAGGGGTCCCTTTCACTCTTCTGACATGCCCCACAGGAGTCTGTAAACTTGGGGCTAAGTTTCACGCCGAGGTGGGGGAAGATCGGGGCACCTAGGGGTACCGGTACATTACCCGGTCCCTTGCTAATCACCGTGTTTTAGAATCCAGGGGACCCCTGCCTGGAGAGAACTCTCAAACTAGATCTGTGCAGTTGAGAAAAGATTCTTAGGAAGCTCTTGACATCCCTCCCCCCCAAACAAGCAGGGTAGGACAAAAATTTCCAGGTAAATGCCAAAAAGCCTCAGCACGTTTTTCTATTATTTCCCAGACGCGTCTACCTCCTTTCCGGGGTACATTCTCCCAAGCCCCAATTTCCACCCAGCATCCCAGCCTAGGCCCCAAGCCCAGGCCACCAAGAAAGCGTTTAATTCGGTTGCCACCTCCCACCGCTTCGGAGACGAATGCATTTTCCATCCCCTGGGCGTCTGTTGTCTAAGCAGCTGTTGGGCTCGCTGACTTTGTAGGGACAAGAAAGTCGCGCCGCGAACCGGTGCCTCCGCGAGTCCCAGACTGCGCCGGGACAAGCTGACTTGCAAACCCAGAGGGGGGAGAAAAGCGACGAAGTCTCTGGGTCCCGCCCGGCGCGGAAGGCCCAGGAAAACTACCAGGTTGTGCCGAGCGAGCGAGCGCGGAGAGGCGGCGGGGAGTGCGGGGTGGCGGGTCCTCCCGCCCTGGGGGCACCGCGGTGCCCAGTGTCCAGCTCGAGCTGCCGGGAGGCGCGGGGCGAAGGCGCGGGGCCAGTTAGCCGGCGGCGGCGGCGGCGGAGACACCAGATTTCCCTTACGCATTAAGACAGTTTCCCCTCTTTCCCCACCACCCCGCCACCGTTTGGCCGAGGGAGGCCTTTTTAAATTACAAGGGTGACAATAAGAAAACCACCGGGACACTCCCCGCCTCGCCAGGGGGCTCCGATCCCGCCCAAGGCCCGGTGCCACCGCGCGCCCGGAGCGCGTTCTCCCTGGGAGCCGCCGCGGGAGGCCGCTCCAGGGCGGCATCTGCTCTCGGGGTGCAGATGATGGCACCGGGGTCTGAGCATACAGCGGGTCGCCTAGTCCAGCTGGGTCCCGCCCCGCGGCTTCCCCGCTGGCCTCGATCGCTTGCCCGACCTGTCACCCGCCTCCGCTCTGCGTGCGCACAGCTCAACGTGCGGCCACGTGCTGGCACCAAGCCTCTCCCGAAACAGGCTCCGCTAGGTGACCCCACATTCCCTCGGGTGTCTGGCAAGTTGAGTCCCCTCCGGGTCCCGGACCATCCCAAGAGGGCAAATGGAGCGCGCGAGGGGAGGGCTGGGGGGCGGGGGTGGCGGCGAGCACCTGGTGGGTCCTAGATGAGGGTTGAGAAGGGTGCCCAGGAAAGCCCGAGTGGCTGCTAAGGCGCCTCTGGTCGATGCTGAGTTCCCGGCACCAGGGGGCACCAGAAACCGTCCAGGTCCTGCAGTACCCACGGGCTGGTAGGTTGAGGTGTCATTTTAAGTATAAAACCGGAGAACCACCACAGCGTCGACAAATCTTTCCCAAACCCCAAATAGCCCAGGGACCTGGGATGCCCTAAGTGGTATCCCTATTTATTTTTGGTACCCACCTCTCTCTTTCTCTCTCCCTCTCTCTGTCTCTCCCCACTTTCTTTCCTCTTCTCCTCAGGTGGTTCCTTGGCAACCTGCTTCTAGACACCCCCATCCCCTGTCACTGCTTTGAGACTGCTTTGCAGAGGGTGAGCGCTCCCGCCACGGGGGCTGCGCACCTTCTCGAGCCGGTGGGCACGGAGGTTGTTTGGGCGTTGCCTTCAAGATGCAGGAGGCGATGGGGTACAGAGAGGTGTTTTCTCTAAACTGGGGCATTTTCTCTAGGTGTAGAGGCAGAAGTTACTAAAAGATCTGCTTCCCCTCCCCCCCCCCTCCACTGTGCCCAGTGTCCTTGACTGATGGAAGACTTACTCTCTTATCGCCAGCCATGGCTGACCGAGCCAATATGGGAGAAAAAAAGAAGATGCGGGGTGCTTTGTGTGTGTGTGTGTGTGTGGGGGGTGTTATCTGTTAGAGGGCCCTAGGTTAAGCTCCAGGCCCCAGAGCAAAGCAATCTCTCTCTCTCGCTTTGCAAGAGTGGGCGAGGAGCTCAGCGGGTTTCCTGCACACTAGACACTTGTCAACTTGTTAAAAAAGGCGACACCTCCCCCAATAAAGTTCAGTGAAATAGAGGGCACGGTCGGTCAGGGCAAGGAAGAAACAGCGGGTCCCTCTTTGAGGGATTGGGGGGGCGGAGGTAAAGGGGAGGTGTGCATATAGGAGGAAGTTGTGTCTTAACTTGAAGCACTTTAATGGGAGGAAGGGTCAGTCTACGGCGCTCTAATATACCCCACGCAGAGGTTGGGAGGGTGGCGTTTGTCCCTGCCAGTGGGCACAAACGTGGCGAGGGTTGAGGCGACTGGACAGCCGGCCCAGGGAGCGCTTCGTAGCTCTGAAGGCAAATTCTGCCACAGGCAAAAACTTGGGAGGAAAGGAGCCAGAAGGCTGGTGATGGGGGGGGGGGGCGGGGGAGGACAATTCAAAGTCCCTTCCCGCCTAGATGCGTGGAGTCCCTTTTCCTTGGGTGGGGCTAGAAACCAACCCACTCCAGAGTCAAACCTCAAAGGGGTGCAAAGTCGTGGGGGGCGGGGTGGGGTGGGGGAAGAGACGCGGAGTTAGGAAGAAGTCACTGAAACAAGCATCTCAAAGGCCTAGAGGAGACCTGGAGAGTCCCCGGAGTCTGGTGGAGACCAAGGCTGAGGCCGCCGCGGTCCAGGGAGCCCCTCTCCTAATCTCCCCGCGATGGGGGTGAGAGGTAGAGGAGGAGGACATTTAGGGTTCTAGAAGGGTAGGAATGTGGCTCTGTTAGACCTCGGCCTGGAGGAGGTGAGAGCTCTCTATTTTTAGCCTCACAGCACCTTTGTAAGCCGTCCCCAGCTCAGGCTGAGCTTTTCCTCCGAACGGACCCAAACAAGAGCCACAAAGTTACACTCTAGGCAATCATAATAAATAAATAAATAAGCAGAGGACACTTCTGGAAAGGGTCCCGCGGGCGGCGGTGGCTCGAAGACGCCCGAAGCCCAGCACCTTGCAGACAGACAGACAGACAGACAGACAGCGCTCCCTGGGCCAGTCTGGAGCAGGAACCGGCTCCTTTCAAGCTTTCTGAGATCCAGAGGCATATGGGGCTCCAATAGATCTTTTCCCACGTGCAAGAGACAACCTGACCCTCCGCAAGGCCGGCCTCCTCCGGTTGCACCTCTCACTGTTTTCCGAGCCCCTGGAGCCCTCCGGGACTCCCTTTAGCCTTTCTATTGTCACTCAGATCGCCTGGTGTGTGTGTGTGTGGGGGGGTGTGGGTGGATGTCTAGCCGTCTCCTGCCGCTCCCTGCACCCCAAGTCCGCCTCGCCACTTGCCACTTACCTCGGATCCGGTCTCCGCAGACCCGCAGTTGGACATTAACTCCAGGTGACCCGTGTCCCAGCCAGGAGTCCCATGGGGACGTCGGGCAGGAGCGCCGCGCCCCTCCGGAGAGGTCGGGGTGGAGAGTTCGCAATCCCGGGGAGAGCGGCGCGGGGCAGAAAGGAGGCGGCGGCCCAGGTTCCCGCCGCCGCCCGCAGGAGGAGCAGCAGCAGCAGCAGCAGCAGCCGCCGGCCGCGAACCCGGGCGACCGTGTCCAGACACCTCCCCGAGCGGCCTCCCGAAAGCCCGAGAAGCCGGGGAGTCTGCGCAGCCGCCCGCGCCTCGGGGCGAGGGGGTGACACGGTGGCTCAGCGGCGGCCGCGCTCCGCACCACGCCGGGCCTCCTGGCCGCTGCAGCCGGGCCAGCTGACGTCTCGCCTGCAGATCCGAACCGGTGGGCACCGCGTCAGGCCGCGCGGGCAGTCCCTTGAAGACATGAGGGCGCCAGGAGCGCAGGCTGGTCGTCGAGAGAGCCCGGGGCGGAGGAGGGCAGGCCTGGGTGCGGAGTCTGGGGGTGGGGGTGGGGGCGCAGGGGGTGAGAGGGTGGTCCTGGAGGTAGGGACGAGGTGGGGGGGGGGGGGGAAAGAGGGATCAGCGAGCCCTGAGCGCGCTGAGCCTTCTCCTAGCCGCGTAGATCCAGAGCCCGGTGCAGGGGTTCGGAGCTCGGCTCTGACCCGCCCGAGGAGCGCGGATCGAGGCTGGGCAGGGGCGCAGTGGCCGGCTCAGGGCTTCCCGAGCTGTCCTCGCGCCTGTCGAAGGCGGGTGACGCGCTCTCTGGCTTCTCCGCAGGGGACCAGGAGGCAGGAGAGAGAGAGAGAGAGGAGACCGTGTGAAGTTGTCCAAACACCGCCGAGCGAACGAGAGAGAGCGAGCAAGAGAGAGAGAGACACGCGGGGAGGCCCGGGGGAGGGAAGCCGAGGGTTTGCCAGCGGACGCTGTGAGTGGGGAATGCATTTATAGCGCTCTCATCGCGTGACGTGCCCTCCGGTGGCTTTTCTGATTCGCTTTCTGACCTAAACACACACTAGTTTAGTCCCCCCCGCCTCCCCCCAACCCCATGCTTAGGGGCCAACACGGTCTCCAAATATCTGTTGGCTGAAGTCAGAGGCTTTGCATATCGTGTATTACATGGCTGGCAATGAAGAAGGCTCCAAGAGGCTGGCCGGCTCTTCAGTCCCAGGCTCCATTTTCATGCAGTTGTAATATAATACCAGATGTGGGGTAAGGCACATACATTCAAAATCTCCCATCCCAGACACCCGTGAGATCCCCTGATCAGGAAGAGGTCAGGGGAGGTTGGGCAAAACCTGCTTTTTGTCCTGTTTTGGAAATGCAGATGGGACCGTACTAGGTTTCCCAGCCTCTTCCAGACCTCATGAATGGGCGAGGTGAGACCTTTTTATCCCCTTATTCTCCCCCTCACCCCGCAGTTCCTTTTGTTGGTCAGCTCACCTCCAGAAGCAGCCAGGAACCTTCTTTGTAGAAGACAAGAAGAAGGCGAGTCCTTACTCACCCTGCGGGTCTATAACCGTAAATACGTTCCATTCACATGGGCGATGGAATTGGCTCTTCCTTTGCTGTAGACAAGGTCTTCTCTAAGCAGAAACCTGTTTTCTCCAAAGTCTCTGCACCTGAATTCAGTAGGACCTCTTTGATTTTATCAGTTGGGGAACAGGGAAGGCACAGACAGGCTCAGTGTACATCGATGACCTCTTATTTTATTTCAGACAATAGACAGGGGAAATGTGTGTGGCAATGTGGTGGTGGTGGGGGCGACGGAAAATCACATATTATTACACTTCTTAAAAGTCAAAAGATCAGTTGCTGGGTGTGTGGTGGTGGCGCACACCTTTAATCCCAGTACTGGGGAAGCAGAGGTAGGAGAATCGCCATGAGTTCGAGGCCACCCTGAGACTACATATTGAATTCTAGGTCAGCCTGGGCTAGAGTGAGACCCTACCTTTTAAAACCAAATTTAAAAAAAAAAAAAAAAGAGTTAAAGATCAGTTAAGTTGGAGGCTTTTCAGGGAAGTTAGTTAGTGTGGGCAGAAAACTGTTCTCACTAACATTAAGATTTAAGTAAGATTAAGCAAAGTAAAACTCAAGTCATCTAAACACACCTCACCTGGAGTCAAGATGTTCTCTTTGCACGGGGCAGACTGTAACCCTTCCTTCTTTGAGAAATGTATGGTAGGTAGCAGGATAAGAAGCTTGTGTTTACCCCAGTTTCACATTTTTTCTGGAATACGAACGGGATGAGTTTTTAACCATAACTGATTTCTTCATCTCAAGGCTTTTCCCTGGGGATGAGCGGGCCATCCAAGAGCCTGCAGTTCTTGTGGCACTTGCTGTGTACCAAGGAAAGTGTTACACCTTGAGAATGGTGGTGGTTGGATTTTTTTTGGGGGGGGGGCAGAGGAGCTGTAAGGAACAAATACCACTGAGTTAACTGTGGAAGAAGGAAGGCTGACCGGAATCTCTACCACTTAGCCACGTGTCTCCGAAAAGCCTTCCGGAAAGGCCGCCCAGCCAGGCCTCACGAAAACTGGATTGAAGTTCAGGAACTGGAAGGTCATTCAGGATACAGCTCTGGGACTGGGTTATCTTGCTGCCCCCTCAGCAGTAGGCATCTGCCTGTTCCTACTCACAGGCTTAGCCACCAAGGTAATTCAGCTCCTCTCTCTCCCAGTTTCCCTCTGGGTGCTCCTGCTTCCAACTGCTCAGCTCTGATGAGCTCATGTTTAAACTCTTTTAGTGAAAGGATCTTATGGGCTGGCTGCTAGGCACTCACCAAGTGCTTGAGCTGGACTGGGCTTTTTGTGTCAGGCCTCCTCATAGGTGGAAGGTCACCCTGTAGATTGGCAGCAGCCCTCAGATTGGGTGCGATTCCTGGGCCAATCAGCCATGTCCAAGTCATTGATATTGCAGAGTATATAACTGGAATATATATGCATATGTATATATATGTGTGTTTATTTATTAATTTATTTTTATTTATTTGAAAGAGAGTGTGAGAGAGAAAGAGGCAGATAGATAGCTAGATTGAGAGTGTGTGTGTGAGAGAGAGACTGAATGGGCACACCAGGGCCTCCAGCCACTGCAGACAAATTCCAACTGCATGTGAAACCTTGTGCGTCTGTCTTATGTGGATTCTGGGGAATCGAACCTGGGTCCTTAAGGTTTCACAGGCAAGTGCCTTAACTGCTAAGCCATCTCTCCAGCAACATATATATATAATATAATATAATATAATATAATATAATATAATATAATATAATATAATATAATATAATATATATTTTTTCACTGGTCCCCTTTGTTAAGTAAACCTCCTAGGGTTCTTTTTCATCTTCTCTTCACAGTGACTTGTTGCTCAGAAGGAGCCATGTTCAGGTTGGGCTCTTGAAGTTTTCATCATCCTGATTCCATCACAGGACTCCGATAATTAAGATGCAGCTCCCTGCCCATTGTAAGCTTACCATCAATGTGAGGCACATTTCTTATTTCTGTGACCAAATACGTGATAAGAAGTGACTTAACAGAAGAGGGATTTATTATGGTCTGTGGCTGCCGTGGTAGTGGAGAGCTTGACGGATACCATCTGAGTGAGTCACGAGGCAGAGAGAGGGGTTCCCATGGAATCAGAAACAGGCCGTAACACACAAGCCTGTCCTCTTAGCACCCTACTTCTGCCAGTGAGGTATGACTTCTAGAAGCTTCTACAGTTTCCCCAAAACAGTGCCACCAGCTGGGGGGACAACTATTCAAATGCACAAACCTGTGGGGTATGTTTCACATTCAAACCATCCCACCATCCATAGGGAGAGCGAGTCACGTGAACAAACAATTGTAATAGTAAAAAGCGAGGATTCCTGGGCCAGAAGCATATGTGAGGTGATTATGTCATGGAAGCTGATCTTCACATATTGCTGGTGACACTCTGGGGAGAGAGAGAGAGAGAGAGAGAGAGAGAGAGAGAGCGAGCACACACACACACACACACGCACACAAAATGTCCACATCTAAGTCCTGTTGTGGACAATTAAACCAGCCTCTCTTGAGTGGTAGGGTCCAGGAGGTATTTTCAAATGTTACTCACTTTTGTCATTGGCTTTATTTTTTATTTTTATTTTTTTTAATTAATTAATTAATTTATTTATTTGAGAGCGACAGACACAGAGAGAAAGACAGAGGGAGAGAGAGAGAGAGAGAGAGAATGGGCGCGCCAGGGCTTCCAGCCTCTGCAAACGAACTCCAGACGCGTGCGCCCCCTTGTGCGTCTGGCTACCGTGGGGCCTGGGGAACCGAGCCTCGAACCGGGGTCCTTAGGCTTCACAGGCAAGCGCTTAACTGCTAAGCCATCTCTCCAGCCCCCGGCTTTATTTTTTGCTTTCAGTGTTTGCAATCATTGCATAATTTTTTTGGAGGGGGCTTTTTAGATAGGGTCTTATGTACCCCTGGCTTGCTGAACTCACTATATAGCTAAGGCTGACCTTGAGGTGATGAACACTGGGATTATAGGTGTACGCCACTACACCTAGTTATTATGATTATTTTTCTAAGTAAAATTAGGAAGCTGTGTCTTTTGATATATTCTATAACTAAGACTCTTTTGAAATATAAATTACTGGGCTGGAGAGATTGCTCAGTGGTTAAGGTGCTTGCTTTCAGAGCCTAACAACCAGAGCTCAATTCCCCAGGACCTATGTAAAGCCAGATGCACAAAGTGGCTCATGTATCTAGAGTACTTTTGTAGTGGTCAGAGGCCCTGGTGTGCCTATTTGCTCTGTCTGTTTCTCTTCTATCTCTCTGCTTGCAAATAAATATATAAATAAAATATATTTTAAAAAGGAATCTTGAAATATAAATTATCTTCAGTTACGATATAAATGAAACTGTAAAACTTAACTTAGAGTGGACATTTACATCCAGGATTACCCCACAACCCTAAAACAGAATGACATCCTTCCGAAGTGGCCACTTCAAACAGGGAAGCAAGAAGCGAGCATTTGAGATCTTGTGGAAGGGGGATAACTTGATGTCGCACTTTTGCGCTTTAAGAAATTGCACATGGGGAGGCATATGTTGGATTTGAACCTGTTCCTCTGCACAGTCCAAGAGAGAACAATTGGCTGTACTACTTGGGCTTTCAAGAGCAGAGCAACTCCTGTGAATTCTAACGTTGTTCCCATATCTCAGCTTTTCTTTAGAAAACTCTGCCTGAGGGTCAGGGAGGACACGTGTTATTCAAACATCCCGTCTCTTCCTGGGTGTGCCAGGGGCCTCTAGCCACTGCACACGAATTCCAGATGCATGCACCAGCCTGTGCATCTGGCTTAACAAGGGTCCTGGGGAATCAAACCTCAATCCTTTATCTTTTCAGGCAAGTGCCTTAACCACTAAGCCACCTCTCCAGCCTCCATCTCTTTGAGGAGGAAGATTGGAAGCCTTGCTACTTTCCCATTTCATCGGATTCATCCTCTTCATCAGGACTTCTTGCGGATCTCCTTGTAAGCGAAAGATGTTGAAACAAGGATCCTACAGTTCCTGGAAAGAGAAAACACAAGCATAAAACAAGAAACTATTCAGGGGATCACAAGGCTATAGAACCCAAAAGGCCTTGCTTGGGGTAGGTACATAGAGAGGAAAGTGGGAGGGGTGGCCCAGGCTAGATGAAAGGGGTTTCTGGGGGAGTCTCATGCAAAGTGTGCATGTGTTCTTGCTCAGTCTCTGTGGGTCTGTAGCGGTGGAGGGGTGGGTGGGCCATTCAGTCTCTGAGTGAGCTCCACCAGGCTCTTGTAGCTGCTCTGCCTGTGAAGGCAGAACCTGAGTCCCTGGACTCTTTTATAGGTTGGGTCATGTCATGCTGGTTGAAACAGAATCCGTCACTTAAGCAGGGCAATTTCCTTTTCCAGAGTCATTGCTTTGTTGGGTAGGGACTTGTCCCATGCTCGCTTACCCCGTAATAGCCATTTTCACCTATGGCTCTATTTCTCATGAGGGGGGAAAAAAGATACATTTGTCTTCAGACCACTTAAGAAAGAGAAAAGAAGAAAGGAAAAAAGCCACTGTAATGGGCTTTTACAAAGCGATGAAGTGAGACAGACTCATTGTAGCAAGTTGTGTTTCATAGTAATCCATCCTGACATTATCAGCAGTTTATTTGAAAAGGATCAGGTTGCCTAATTATTCATTAATTTTGTTTTTGAGATTATGAGACAGAAATAAAACCTGGATCAAGTAAGAATATTACAGTGGCCTCCAGCCACTGCAAATGAACTCCAGACACATGCACCCCCTTGTGTATCTGGCTTACGTGGGTCCTGGAGAATCGAACCAAGGTCCTTTGGTTTTGTAGGCAAATGCCTTAACCGCTAAGCCATCCCTCAAGCCCTGTGATTGACTTAAATTTTTTTTTTTAATTTTTATTTATTTATTTGAGAGCAACAGAGAGAGAGAGAGAGAGAGAGAGAAAGAGGCAGATAGAGAGAGAGAGGGAGAATGGGCACGCCAGGGCCTCCAACAACTGCAAACGAACTCCAGATGTGTGCACCCCTTTGTGCATCTGGTTAACGTGGGTCATGGGAAGTGAGCCTTGAACCAGGGTCCTTGGGCTTCACAGGCAAGCACTTAACCGCTAAGCCATCTCTCCAGCCCTCCTGTGATTGACTTTTAAACAGCTATTCCAAAGAGAGAGAGAGAGAGAGAGAGAGAGGGGGGGGGGGGGAAGAGAGAAAGAGAGGAGAGAGAGATTTGAGTGGAGAATCAAGGTACATGCCCTAATTTATTAGGAGACAGCCTCTCACCATGTAGCCCAGGCTATCATGTTTGAATACACAGTGATCCTCCTGCCTCAGCTTCCTCACCTGTTTCCTAGTTCTTTTGCAAAGCATCTAATTCCTACAGCAAAGTGTTGGAGAACTTCCTTAAGGACCGTGCATTAAGTGGGAGCTAGTAAATACTGCCTCTGGATAATTGACTGTGAGACA